>NW_017386034.1:975258-1010298 GCF_000237925.1 Schistosoma mansoni | reverse complement strand
TCTATCGCTCGTAATATCTATTTGCAATTAACGTATTAATCACTTTCACCACCATGTCTATCTTCAATCATATCTTGATGCCATCGGTTAAATGCTTCCGTTAAGCATGTCACAGGGCGGGATATCGCAGATTTTAAAGAATTACTCCTGCGCCAATAAAGACGATATGCTCGTATAACACGTAACTAAAACTCCAAAATAAATGCAGTGTATTATGAAGCATTCGGTTCCCAACTCTTATAAATAGTTAGTATCTGAGAGCAACCGATCAGTACCTAACCAATATTTGCGATTTTCCTTCAGCTATTATTGCGCTTGCTGTAAATTTTATGGATAATGTATCCTTACATAGATATCTCATAATTGCGTTATAGATATATGTCCTTAAGTTGTAGACAATATCCAATAAGACTGCATTTATTATTAAAGTCCGGTTTGATAATTCAGTATTGTATTTAATGAGACTGGAAATGTACTTGCTCAATGGAAAGGATCTCATAAGTGATGTTTCATAGCTTATTTCATATTCAAGATATTTCAGGTACCCTAGATTTCCAATTGGCTGACGATGATCCTAGTAAACTCTGGAATGTGGAATAACATTTTATAAGAGACCACTAATAAATTGAGGAGTGCATATTACGTGGACAATCCTCAGTTTTTGTGCAAGCCCTGAAATATAATAAATATTTATACTTACCGGTTCGCTGTAGGTAAAAGTGTTTCCCTGAACGTGTATAAAAGTAAAATCTGGGAGATTTGAGAGTACTGTTTGAAGAGAACCTAGATTCTGTTACCAATAAATCATCTATATCTTGGATCCCAGAGTCCTGAGGAAGTCTCCTGAATATTCCAGTAAGAATGGATTCTTTGGAATGTTTTCCCTGTTCGTACATAAGAAAATAAATTATAATTGAAAACAGTACCATGTGGCAATTATCTAAGTATTTGCGTCCAAATTACATGAACTACTTAGTTCCTTGTATGCTACGTATGAAACATTGTGGCCATCAGAATGGAGGCGAGATTTCTGAGATAGTAATGAACCAGGTCAGAAGGATAAAACAAAATGGGCGAACCATGGCTAACTACCATCCACTTTTTTTATTCACTTGTAAGATCTCTTTCAGAAAAAGATACTTTGCCAATTATGATTAGCAGATATAATAGTTGGATTGTTGTACTAGATTATCATCAGTAAATGAATTAAAATGGATCAAATTAGTGAAAAAATGATGAACTAATTTTCAGAAGTTTTTCAAAGTGATAATTATCATCTTGACTTAATTGATCAAGATTTTCAAAGATATTTTATCAAAACCGGAGCTCCAATAACAAGTTCAGGGTAAAACGTTGGTATTTACAAAGTCGTCAAACACTATTGAAAAATTCTATTAAATCTTACCCATTTTCTACTTCGATAAAATAAAACAGAATAGAGAAGTTAAAAAAAGCACTTGGATATCTCAATTCGTTTATCATTGATGTAGGTGTCTTGGATGAATTTGTATTAGTCCGATAAACTGTTATTCCCGACAGAACAACAACAAAGGTAATTTACAAGGCGACATGTGAAGTAGAGTAACTAATTTTAATGATATGTGGCAGTGAACGTAAATATATTTAGTCACTTAGCCCACTGACTATTAAATGTGATTTCCTTTCACTGATTTCTACTCCGGACTCACTGAGAACGACTGCTTTGTAATGGCGTTGAACAAAGCATTATCTAGTCTATACTCTGGTTCTCAATTCTGAGTCGGAAATCCTGGATGTGACATGACGTATTATCGTAGTATACTTGAGAGAGAGAGAGAGAAAAAATTTCATGCCATCCGTTATATCATTTAACTACTATGGAAAAAATGTGAGAAAAACAGCTTGAAAGGGACATATAAGATCGAGCAATGAAAATTAACCAACGATTTTGAGGAAGATAGGAAAGGAATAGAATTGAATCAATGCAAAAATTTAATGCGTACTACCTGTTGTACGAACTAATTCCTGATATATGAACTATTGTGAAGATAACTGTCTTTAAGATGGGTCTCAGAAAGATTTAGATGGTCTGTAATTTTGTAATAACTTTATTTTAATTGGCACAATTTAGATTCATCAATGAATTAAGACATAAGTAAACTGGTAACATTTGGGAAGTATCGAATATGTCTGTTACGCAATATGTGTTACAAGATAAAAGATTTGTTTAATATCTTTAAAAGTTTATGTTCTGGAAATGAAAAGACAAATATGATTAACCATTTTAAGATAGTCAAACAGAAAAATAAGTCACTTCTTATTGCTGCTTATAATAGAGACCGAATTTAGAACTGGTTTGGCGTGTTTTTGGGATGTCCGAGAAAGGCTGATGTGACTTATTTTCCCAGGATGAACGATTCTATAATGCACAGGATTGTCATGCACTTTACTAGATACCCAGGTGTAAGGCTTATCTCTCACAAGTTAAACCAACTCGGATTGAGAACGCGATATAGAGATGGATCAACGTATATTAAGTTATTACAGTTACAAAGGGCTGAGTAAAATCTGTATTACGCTTCATACATATCTGTCTAAATGCAATCCTTAACCAAACACCGTTCAATTTCACCGACATGTCAATGTCATACATGTTTTTGATCATCAGGGAGTTTTTTGGTAGGTGACGATATCATTGGACCCAACGTCACTAGACTGAATAGTCTCTGTGACATCAGTTATTCATTGCGTCGGAGTACGAAAATTACAAGTTTAATTTTATATAGGATTTAAGTTAGTTGCGATACAATTACACAGTACATACTACGTAATACATATATATATACAAAACTTCACAGCTTTGATTCTTTAAAACCTAAAAATATGTTCGTATGGCGATATAGTCTGGTGGTGAAATGTTATCATAGTAAGTGAAAATATATTATTAAATATTTGTGAAATGACGTTAAACAAACAAATTATGGATCGATCACTAATGTGCACAAATACAGGATTATATCTATTTACAAGACTCAGTGAACTATAAAGGTCCAATAACTAAGGTATGATACAAACAAAAATTATTATAAAACGGGACTAACTTTATTATTAGAGGTCACTCCGAATGTCCTATAATAAGGTGAAATTGGTTCATAGCATAAACTTTTTCTAGGACCAAGTCCTAACCCCATTGATCGCAATGTTAGTGATTCAGTTGCTATTTCATTGATCAAATCAGGGGACTTTATAGAATTGAAAGAATGCGGATAACTATTATTTTCAACAATCGGTGCATAGTATGTCATTTCATATATACTATCAATATAGGTATACAGATCTCGACTTAAAATACGACGCATTAGAGACTGAGCTTGTTGAATTCGAGGAAGAAAATCTTTCGAAGTAACTTTTGATAATGATCCTCGTCCATAAAAAATATCCCATAAAAGTGAGTCATGAAGTTTAAGAAAATCATTCAAACTATCTGGATTTTGACATTTGAATGCCTCCATGCTAATAGATCGAAGATTAAGCACAGGTTCTATTAATTCAAGAGCATCAATAATCATAGCCTACAAAAAGGAGAATAAAACAATATTCCAATATAGGAATCCAAGTTTTGGAACGTCTGGGATGGTGAGTGTACAGTTGGTTGAAACCTATTAAAAACTTAATGTTTGCATACTCTGGACTCAGGAAAGAAGGTTCATATGGATGAATATGTCTTCGAATGTTGTATTTTGATACTATTCAGTAATAGTCAGCTTTTCTTATAATAGTTTGAACAAAGTTGTTCAATGTAGTAAAGTTATGATTCATTTTATCAAGCCGCTTGTTCACAAATTTATAATTATCTTAGTATATTTTTAGTTTCACTGTGAGGGGCGTTTCGCAAAATATTAATGCCTAATTGTGTACGTGGGCAAAGGAAGAAGGTTATACAGAGGTTTTTGATTTAATTTAAAAAAATTTAGCTATGTAGGTCACCTCCCAATAAAATGATTTTTTCAGAACTACAAGTATAAAAAAGGCAACTCACTGAAATACACAACTACTCTGAATTTCAAATTTAAAAAAACATTGTATAGATAGGTGAAACTATTCAGTAGGTGGGATGTTGGATTTATACAATTAAACAGTATTGACTTTATCTTTTGAACCGTTGTCAGAACAAAATAACGTTCAGAGTAATTTTTCAAAATCTCATCACAGTTTTGGTGAATCCCAGGATCTATTCACACACAATGAGTCTACAGTACTTTTGATTTAAACAAATTTTAAACTAGTTAATAATTTTAGCATTTCTAAGAGTTTCAAAATTCCAAGCTTAGTAGCATCATCCTAAATCAACATCAGTTTGGATTTATTGAGTGTTTAAATTGTTGAGGATTAATTCCTCTATATCTGACTCCAATAAATAAATAATATCCCGCTAACTGATTATTTACTGCAGGCTAAATCTCCTAGTAGAATTACGGGTTTACTCGAGATTATTCAAAAGCCTGAACACCAGTTATAGAGATAGTTTGTTGTTGAAGCTCGGTAAAATCCACAAGCGTACAGATAGCAAGCACACCGGGAAAACAAGTGTGTGTGTGTGTGTGAGTGAGTGTTAAAAATCCATATATATTTTTGAGTGTTAATGGATTGTGGATAAATTATTGATTGTCTTTGTTTACAACCAATGAGAGAACAAATTAAGGATTGATGTGCAGACATGCGCTCAATCAGACTCACACATAAATTTACAGTGGATTAAATGTTAGGATTACAGAGAGCACACAAAAAATACAGTAATTGAATGGGCTTGCTACATAAGCTCCCATCCAGAACGTAGATGTTTTTTTTTCTATAAAAAAGATATTTTTTTATTAACATCTATGTTCGACAAAGTGATAAAAAAAATGTTTATAAAATAAATGTACAATCCGATGTGATGAGTAAGCGTTAAGCTGTAATTACAGTTTTTATGTGTTGAAACGTTTTATGTATGTGTATAAGGATTGCATGAAGTTAAAAGTTTAATGAAAATCCGTGGGGCCAATAAAGAACAGTTAATAAAAATAGAGAACAATTTGTAGCATTTGGGCTAGATAAGTATGGTTGTTGCTACGTACCTATCCGGAAAGTGTACTCTCCTACCTGATCTTGTAGTAGTTTCTGTAGCCGTTGAACTTTGGTATGAAGTATTGCTTGTTGCAGGTAGTTTATGTGGTGCTTGCTTTGATGCGGATTTGCATGATTTTGTTGTTTGTTCCTCGACATGCTCTAAAAACGCTGGTTTTATTCTGTCGATGCTAACAGTATCATGTTTACCAGCTTTTTCAATCGTAACTGTTTTGTTGTCTTTTCGGACAATTTTAAAAGGGCCGTCGTAAGGGGTCTGTAAAGGCTGTCGTACCCTATCATTTCTGACGAATACATGTGAACACTTGTCTAATTCGATGGGCACGAATGACTTCGCCTTCTGAGTTCGTGGTGCGACGGACCTAATGGTTTCCATCTGTCGTTTCAATTGTTGCACGTAATTGGTTATATCTGCTGGAACATCTGTTGCACGGTCGAAAAACTCACCCGGTAAACGTAATGTCGTCCCATAAACCAACTCAGCCGCACAACAACCGATGTCCTGTTTGATGGTTGAGCGAATGCCTAATAATATCAAAGGAAGCTTGGCATCCCATTTGTAATTTCCTCCTGCGGCCGTCAAAGAGGCTTTTAGTTGTCGATGGAACCTTTCTATCATTCCGTTAGCATTTGGATGATAAGCAGTGGTTCTGATTCTCTTTATACCAAAGGTGTCTGTAAGTTGTTGAAAGAGTTTGCTTTCAAACTGAGCCCCACGATCAGTCGTAATTGTTGATGGGACATCGAAATTTGTAATCCAGTGTTTCACTAATTTCCTCGCCACTGTTGATGCCGATGTATCTTTTAACGGGACGGCTACGGGCCATCTCGTGAATCTATCTATACACGTTAGTATATGCGTATAGCCATTGGAAATTGGTAACGGTCCAACAATGTCCATATGAATGTGGTCGAACCTACAGCTAGCGACGGGAAAATTTCCTGCAGGAGATATGATGTGCCTGTGTACTTTCGACTTCTGGCACTGGATGCATTCCCGAGACCATTTTCGTACATCTTTGTTTATGTTTGGCCACACAAACCTATCTGTAATAAGCTTTACAGTGGCTTTTATACCTGGATGGGATATGTTGTGCAATTTCTCAAAAATGTTTCGTCTCATATCATAAGGTACAAAGGGGCGAGTTCTACCTGTTGAGATATCACAGGTTAAGGTGTCCTTGTTGTTTATGGGAATGTTTTGGAATAATAGTTTCGTTTCACTAGATTGTAAAAGTTTTTCTAGCTCCATGTCGAGCTTTTGATGTTTCGCCATATCTTGATAATTTATATCATGGATTGAGAAGGTACTAATATTTAATCTAGATAGTGCATCTGCTGCATCGTTTTCCATGCCTTTTATATAGCGTATATCAGCTGCAAATTGCGAAATGAATTCTAGTTGACGAATTTCGCGTGGACTGTATTTATCGTGGTTTTGCATCAAGGATTTAGTTAGCGGCTTGTGATCAGTAAATATTGTAAAAGAATTGCCTTCTAACATATACCGGAAGTGTTTGATGGCTAAATAGACGGCCAACAATTCTCTACCGAATGTGCTATATTTTGTTTGCGTCGAATTTAGCTTTTTTGAGAAAAATGCTAGGGGTTACCATTGTTGATTGACGCGTTGTTGAAGTACAGCACCTACCGCTACATTAGAGGCGTCGGTCATTACTGCTAAAGGTGCGTTAACCTTCCGTGGGACCAGCAACGCCTCAGTGCTTAGGGCGTTTTTCAACTGTTCGAAAGCTTGAATTGCTTGCGGTGTCATCATTAGTGATTTGGCGCGTCCCCTTAAGAAATCCGTTAGCGGTTTCGCTATGTCAGCACATTTCGGGATAAAACGTCGATAAAAGTTGATCATCCCAAGGAAACGTCGTAGTTTCTTGAAGGAGTCAGGTAAGGGATAATTTTTAATGATTTGTGTTTCCTCAGGAACCGGTCTAATACCTTGATTGTCGAGTAAGTGGCCTAGAAAGGTGAGGGATTGCTTTCCAAACTCACACTTGTCGAGATTGACTGTTAACCCATACTCGTTTAGCTTCTCAAAAAGCAATTTTAGATGAGTTAGATGTTCGTTTTCGTCTTTGCTGGCGATAAGTAAGTCATCTATGTAGGCATATACAAACGGTAAGCCACGTACGACTTGATCAATAAAACGTTGGAAACTTTGTGCAGCATTCTTCAATCCAAAAGGCATGCGGACGAATTCGTATAACCCAAATGGGGTAGTGATGGCTGTTTTAGGAACATCATCCGGGTGAATTGGGATGTGGTGGTAGGCACGGACAAGGTCAACCTTTGAAAAAATCGTTGCATCAGATAGACTGTGAGTAAAGTCATGTAAGTGTAGAGGCGGATATCTATCTGGTATAGTCCTGCTGTTAAGAGCTCTGTAATCGCCACAAGGTCTAACCTCAGAAGAGTTTTTCTTAGGTACCATATGTAGCGGTGATGCCCATGGACTATCGGAGGGGCGTATGATACCCAACTCTATCATCTTGTTGAATTCATTCTTTGCGAGAGCCAGACGAGAGGGGTCAAGGCGTCTTGGACGTGCGAATACTGGTGGTCCCTCTGTCTTAATGTGGTGTACGACAGTATGTGTCAGTTTGTCACGTTTGAAACACGGTCTTAATAAGTTTGGGAACTGTTTAAGTAAATTGACGTACTTGTCATTCTCGCGATGAGGTTTGACCAATAAATGTATAGATTTCTCATTAGATAGAATTCCTTTGATTTCGCTGCTGTGATCGGCAAGTACTAGTTTCCGGTTTCTAAGGTCTACGAGTATTTTATGTGATTGCAGGAAATCAACACCGATTATGGGAACAAGAACATCAGCTATGATGAAGTTCCATGAGAAGTTGGATTTGGGACCGAAATGCAGTTGTAAATGTCTTTTGCCGTATGTCTTGATCTCGGATCTATTCGCGGCTCTTAGTTTCAGTATGGGGTCAGGTGTCTTTTTCTCGAGTGCAGTAGGTGGTACTACACTAACCTCTGCCCCTGTGTCGACTAAGAACTGTGTCCCGGTTCTTCTGTCCGTGACATATAACAAACGACTTTCGTGTGAGTTGTGGCCGGTGACCGCAGTCGTCACTAATTGTCGGCCTTGATGTTCCCTTTTCCGTGTGCTTGCAAAATTACAGGGAGGAATACACTTTTTAGCTTGTTTACCAAACGTTTTATGGTACCAGCAAATGTTATGTCGGATGGTGCTTGGACTACGACGTGTACGACTTTTGGACCTTCCTCTACACTTGCAGTGGTGGGCATTCGAAAGTTGTAGCTGAGCTATCTGTTTAGTGAGGACGTCGACTGTCTGTCGTAACTCGGCGATCTCGTCGGTTGAGTTTGTTTGTACGCGTAATACCGAGTGAGTCCTGGTCCGCTCGTAAATTCGATCGGCTATGTCTGCCAACTTGTTAAAATCGACATCCTCGTCTCGAATTGCGAGTATCTGCTGTATGTTTTGTGGGAGGCGTCTGAGCCACAATTGATATAATAGACGTTTATCAACTATACGATCCCCTAAAACACTTGTCATATGGCGTTTTAATTGGGAAGGTGTGTTATCACCTAGCTCTACATTGGCTAGAAGTTGATCGATAGTCTGCTGGTCAGAGAGAGATGTAACACGTATGACCTCTCTTTTTAGGCAATCATATGGTGAGTCAGGATCCGGTTTAAAAATGACGTCAGGCACTTGCTCAATAACGTCATCCGTCAGCAACGAATTTGCGTAACTAAATTTCGTGATCTGGCTTGTGATTTTGTTTGTAACATAAAAGCTTTCTAAGCGTGCAAACCAGAGTTCTGCCTTTCGAGGATTAAAAACAGGTAAAGGTACAGAGATGGCACCCACGGAAATAGACTTAGATGAAAGGCTAAGCGAATTATCGAGTGACATGATACAAAGAAATAATATCTGCAGTAATAATAATAAGCTGTGGATTGAGATATACAATATGAAGAAATAACCAATAACAACAGGAAATATATGAGACTCACCGAATAAAAAAAACTGTCACTTTGGGTACAAATATGCGAGTATATCGATATAATTCCAAAGGGACAATGTTATGAATGAATATACTATGACTGTTAATGAATTGTTAATATCTGTAACAGTAATTCCAATGTGAAATTCTTTATGATATGATTAGAGAATGTTCAGCAGACTTGTAGAGAGATGGTGCGCGTTCAAAAAGCGGATTACCAACTTTGTGGAATAATGGTGCGTGTTCAAAATGCGGCTCACCAACTTTGTAGAAGAATGGTGCGTGTTCGAAATACGGCTCACCAATTTTGTAGAGGATTAATTCCTCTATATCTGACTCCAATAAATAAATAATATCCCGCTAACTGAATATTTACTGCAGGCTAAATCTCCTAGTAGAATTACGGGTTTACTCGAGATTTATTCAAAAGCCTGAACACCAGTTATAGAGATAGTTTATTGTTGAAGCTCGGTAAAATCCACAAGCGTACAGATAGCAAGCACACCGGGAAAACAAGTGAGTGTGTGTGTGTGTGGTAAAAATCCTTATATATTTTTGAGTGTTAATGGATTGTGGATAAATTATTGATTGTCTTTGTTTACAACCAATGAGAGAACAAATTAAGGATTGATGTGCAGCATGCGCTCAATCAGACTCACACATAAATTTACAGTGGGTTAAATGTTAGGATTACAGAGAGCACACAAAAAATACAGTAGTTGAATGGGCTTGCTACAAACTCAAGGGGTTTAATTGTTCTCAGATGTTACGATCTATATTATCAAAAAACTGTAAGTTCCTGTATCTCAATAGCTAAGTGCATTTACGATCGCCAGAATATACATTGTTTTTTCCCTGTTACATTTACAGCTTTTCTGTGATGCATATATGCAAGAATGTAAACAAGGGTATATATATATATATATATATATATATATATATAAACATCTGGTTGTGGTACGAGCTAATGGAGCTTTAATATAATCTCACTCTGCTGACAGGTTTTAGAGTAAGAGTCTTTTCATAAAGCTAACACTAAGTAGTATTCCTTTCACATAAGTGTAGAAATAAATTCTCATATGCATACCTTCAACTATGCAAGAACTTATTCACTCTTCAAACACAATGGAAAAGGAAATTTGGCTATAGGCATATATTATACTCATTTTACTCCTATTTTCAATAGTCTTTTAAATTGTAAAAATGTCTTGTCTGTTCTGAAAATAGTATGTTTCTAGTTTAACATTAGCAACTGGTCGTACATTTCTCTTCTACATTGTTTTACTTTACAGGTCCTACGCGTCGTAGATTTGGTGCAACTAAATGGAAGTCAAAGAGTTCAAAGCTTGTTGTTTCTAATTTAAAAAGAGATAAAAAGTCATTGGTAAATGCTTCTAGTGTTTAACTAATATAATTTTTGACTATTCAATGGGATTTCCTATCCAAAAATGATACTATTGAGACATATTTAAATCAGTCTAGATCATGTAAATATCCAAGTTCTATTCCCTGTTGTTATCATTGTTTGGTTTTATAAACACTAAGTATAACAAGAACAATATAAGCTGTAAATTTATTAAACTAGCCAAGGTCTTGAGGTTATCTAACACTCGATCAACTTAGCTAGTATTTTTGGTTTGATGAACTTGACAACTTAAGGTAACCGATTCGGAGTTTTTTATTCTTTGCGATTCCTTTTCACCCTTTTTTTAGTATGTGATGAGTCAATGATTACAACTGACAACATTCAGGCGGTAACTTCGTGCTATGTTGTCGAGATGTAGCCTATTCACCGTTGATGTTTCTTCAATGTTCTTCTTCACTTGTTTTAGCCTTTGTTTTTGAGAACTTATCAATAAACCCTCTATCGTCGTGGCTACTATCAAACCACTTATTTTAATAAGTCGGAACAGTTAAGAACCGTCTATTACAGTTTCTTATGCATTAGAGTGGCTACATAGTTCACATGAATAGGCATAAGGCTCAGGAACTCACAAGAAAATCCCTGTTATATTTTCCAGAAACCCGTCAACTCAGCCCCCAACAAATACAAAATAGAGAAAGAATTTTTCACAACCTCTACAGGTGATAACAGCAGAAAAAGTACGTTGATATTTATAGAGAAATCAGAACTGTGCTTGGGAACTATGCAATAAGAACGCGAGCTGAAAAACGCCAGCTTCAAATCAATAGTACACATGCGCCCTAGGATCCTGGAAAAGCAAATCGCTTATGAGCCTACTTTTTCTTTCAACTACCATAATACCACACATCCCTTCATCGCCCTCTCTCTTTATGGATTAAACGTTTAGAGAATGGTTTCTTAGGAAAACCATCTGTCGTATCTCACAAACAATATCGTAGTCTGCATATAAGTCATAAAATTTGGAATAAAAAAATATCTTGGTTAAAAAGTTCTGAATAAGAAAGAACAACTAAACTATTCTGTAGAATATATTCTTGTATTTTAACCCAAAGAAAGTTTCGTGTGAATTTCTAATGTTATCTAAATTAACATGGTACGTTCGATCAATAACACTTTATTTTTCAAGTTACATATCTTCACTGTGGTTAATTATGGCATGATATGGTTGTATACATTAATGTTTATTATTTACTAACTTGTTGTTGTATGCATTATCGACTAATAAATTATCCTTTAAAATGTTTACATTCGTTTGAATATTTATGAAATTTTATTTATTAAAACAATGCAGTAGTGAAAACTATCTCTGTGTGCATGAAATGCATGACTTTTTGTTATTGAACACTGTACTTCTCATTTATTTTCTACAGCACCCTCTACTCAGTGAAGTTAATCCATCATCATCGGGCTCGAGTGCTTTAAAACCTAAAGGTTAGTAAAAACCATTTCTAGTCTCTGAATTTTCACTTCTCTCTCGGTAGTTATTAATTCATTTCCTGGTTAAACTAATTTGATTTAACCAGATTCATGATGTTAACAAATATTGTAGTGTACAAATATGTTCTTGTTTACTGAATTGTAGCAGAACTAATAACAGCCCAGTATGGTTTGTTTTATTTAGTTTAATTGACTATAAGTCTGTCTTTTTCCCTACTCTTTGAACAAAGATTATTGTCAGCATAGTTACGGATACATAGATAAAGCGATACAATATTAATAGTTTTGAATAGTATTTTTCCAAAATCATATGAATTGCAGTCATAGTAACAAATTTTTACATAGTTGTTGTCAGTTGGGAACCTTTGTTCTATCGAAAATAAAAACGGCATATTTTTCCAAAAGAGAAGCTAAGAACGCTTTATATTTACATTTAGCTACCTTTAAAATTCCTAGTGATACATATGTCATGGATTTCATTGTATATTATATATATATATATATATATATATATATATATATATATATATATATATAATCTGTTACTATTGTGTTGTAAATCAAAACAATTAATTTGATTGGTTTTTAATTACCACTGAGTCATGAATGCATTCGTTTAGTTGTTGTTACTATTGTGTTGTTTTCGTTTTAAGAGATAGTAACAAGAATCTATTGTTTTGTTTATTTATTCCTCTTTTCATATTTATTTATCCTAATTTTCCTGTTGCTCTCCTTTTCCCCTCTTTTATCCCAGTAGATACTTCAACATTGCATTCGCATATGACAGTAAATTCACAAAAACCACGAACTAAATCCAATATAACAGTTAGACAACGTCTTGCTAAACGTTTAGGCATTTAATTCATTTTAGCATAGCATGGATGTTATTTACACATTGTCTATTCGAATGCTAATCAATTACAAGTTTACTAATATTATTCAATACTATCAGTGTTAACTGGGATTTTCTATTTTTTTCTACCTACATATATAAAGTGAATTATCTGGACTCTATAGATTTGTAAAAATTGTTTCCTTTCTGCTGACGATATCTATATACATGTATACACATACACACGCAAGTTAGCAGTTCTTATCCGAATGTAGTATAATATTGTCGTTATCTAAGGAATTTTTCAAATGACTTCAGTTTTATTATTATTATTACTATCTGTAGTAGCGGTATTACTATTAACAAGTGCAGCATCCTTATCATACATGCAATGACTTTTTTTAAACCATATTTCAAATAGTTCTTTTGAGTTATTTTTATTCTTAATTAGTCACTAATAATGCTATTCAATTTGTGTCCCATACTTTTGTTTCCCTATATTAGTTATATTTTAATTTTGAGAAGTGTAAACTTCAATTGCATTTATGTATAATCATGCTGATTATTTAAATAACTAACTGTTTCCCTCCAACTTTATTCATTTCTTCGTGTAATTTCATTTATTCCACCTCATCATTTTTCACATATCTCATCCTCATTTTCTCTAAATTCCCAGGACCGTTCGTGGAATATATATATATATATATATATATATATATATATATATATGCATCATTCGGCTACTCAGTCAGTAATAGTAAGAATCTATTTTATTAGGTATGTTCTCTTGTTTATCACGTTCGTTTTTTTAGTGTTTTTCTTGGACGCTTGTTCACTGATGTGTGTGTATTTTGTAATACTACCCTATTTACTCACTTTGTTATATTTTTTGGTAATATTATTGTTTTTTACTTTACACACTTGTTTTATAAATGCTTGTTTATTTGCATACAAATGAAACTAATTATGTTTCCCCCGTTTTCATTCATTGTTTATTTAGCTTATTCTTTTTGAAATGTTTATTGGTCTTTGTTAAAAAAGTATTTTTACCATTAGGTCTTATGTAAATTGTTTTTGATTGAAATAAATGTTATATTAATATATTATATACATGACCGTCTTTCATGTTTTTGGCTGTTGGCTGGGTAAAGTAATCTACCTACTTTTTAACGGCTAACACTAGTATTAAAACTTGGGACGTTAATATGGTAATACACAGTGTGTAATACACCTAGCGAAAGGGCTCGGTAACGACAGGTTGTTTTGATTCGTTTTCATGTGAAAGTGTTTGTGCTGATTGGTTATTTTCGTGGGAATGTAAGGAATTAGATACCAGACTTCAATCCCAGAGAAATTACATAGTTTGTGTGGTTATGTTTTGCAATTTGTTTTTCAAGGACGCATTGGTAGGGTTCTTTAGTTTGACATCCGTTGGATGAAGATATTTGTATCCATATTTCACCATTCTCAGTGACATCCAGGCTAAGTGTTTGTCGGTGAAATTACCGTAGAAGTCGTATTTCAAGATTTCAGCGTGAATTAAGCTACCTCAATAGACTTCGGGAAGATATAAACAATTTACAACCAGATACAAATCTGTACCAAGTCAAGTTGTCTCTTTTCAGATCTACCGATCGGGAGAAAAGTCAAATTAGAAAAATAATATCCATTGTATTGACATTTAGGTCAATAGGATTCAAGATTGTAAGGTATCAAAGACTTGGAAAAAGATACTGAGTGATTTGGTGCTCATCACTGTGGCTTGTTTGGAACCATATCAACCTAAGTCCCTGGTTATTGATTACATTGATATATCTAAACTCAATAATGATTCCTATGGAAACCAGTTTAACGTCCGACTAGTATAATGTATTAATAAATTATCTAAGTTTCAGTCTATCCGTTATGGAAAGGGAATATGTGTGTTTGGTTTTCTGAATTAATATGAGATGGTCGAGCAGTGCTTAATCACAGAAACAAAATTAAGTTCTATGTAGTCACCCAAATTGATGAATATCAGTAGGAAGGACATTTGGTTGAAAAAAGTGTTTCCACAGTCTATCAATCATCTCATTCTTAGAATGGAATACAAAATAAACGATAATTAAAGTAAGGCGTTTGATACTGAGAGCCAATCAGAAGTAGCTTAGTGCGAAGGTCAATCAGAAGTGACCCAAAGGACAAGTGCGTTTCATTGGTTATGAAATGGATCAATTTCCTAACGATTAGAGTGGTACATATATGGGTAAGTATTTGTGCTTTTTATTCAGTAGCCTAATACGTTTTCTCGCTCACACTTGTGTTCTCACTCAAATAGTTAGCGTGTAGCATACTATATATCAGTATCAGGTTTTGGACACCGCCCCTCACAATAGCATTGCCTGTCGGGAAGCAAGCTTATTTGAAATTCACTGAACATCCAACGGACAAAAGACTGAGTATTCTTGACGGGGGCTGTTCAATAATTTCGGGGTCAAAACACTGGTCATCAGTGTCACTAAGTTGTCTCACTACGCTTCAGATTAATAGCATTTGATATTGTGCCACTGAAGGCCGATCTAGTATTTGTTATAGTTAAGGGTTCACAGTGAAGACTAAATTTCCTGGGTTCGATCCGTGTTCGGGTTGCGTAGTACTCAGCTGAAAAGTTTCGCACAAGGGCGATATGGTTGTTTGGTGATACATGGTTTTTAATCGTACTTCAAATCAGACCAATTTGCGATAAACAGAACCTAATTTCCAGGGTACTAAAAAAGATATGTTTATTCGATATAACCTACAAATTAAGTAATTGTTTATTTACGAATAGTTCAATTGTATATCAAAAGCTATGATCAATCGATAAGGTTTCATGTATGGACTTACATAATGGTACCCTTCTTGCCTCATTCCAGCGGTTAGTGTTTATCTGACAGTTCTAAATTTTGCTGATCATTCTGTTTTATTCTCCTCGAACTAAGATGAACCATTGGTATAATACCATTTGTTTATCTGGTTTAATGCAAAGGTAATGATTGTTTCACTGTCTTACATGCTTCTGTTATGTCCTTATGGCCTGTTAATATATCACATCACTAAGTGGCCATTTAGAAACACTGGCTTATACGACCAAGCGAATGACACACAAACTAGTACGAGCAGCCTAGAATCAATTCTGAGTTCCTATTGGTCCTCAGAGATAGTAGTTTCTCACCTAACGCAGTCCGTTCAGTCCTGAACACCAATATCACCCTTCACTATATAAATCATGTATTTCAAACACATGGCTTATGTTTAGATATAAACAAACTAAACCGCATCATACCATAAAATAGAAAATAACAATTGTGCAACATAAGGCCAAAAGTGGCTGTGTGGGATACTTTAACTAATAAATTGGGAATAACTTAAGAATAATAAATCGTATAGTAGTGCGGCTTGTGTTACTGATGTTGATACACATAAGTTGTATGCATCATTAATAGAAAGTAAAATGCCTGACGGCAGAAGGTTAAGAAGATCGAAGAAAAGAACGAAAACAGGGGATGATTGGTGTGGAAACGAAGGAATAATGAAGTCTGAGACGATTGACTGGTATTTTGCTAATGAATTATTTGCTGTATGGTTCTCATATTTTGCTAAGTAATTCTGTAATTTTGTGTTCAAATACATCCGATTGTCTCCACTTGTGTTCTCGTTCATTGCAATAGGAGTCAATAGGTCAAATGGAAACTTATAATAAAAGGAACATCAATATACATATAATATAGTTACTTAGTAGTTATCCAATAAGAATATGTGTAATAATAGTCTAAAAATAATTTCTGGCAGTTACCACTCATTTATACTTCGTTAGGATATGGCAACTTCGCTCACATCTAAAAGCTGGGCTTTCTCTTTTCGTTGAGGGTTTCTAAAAATCAACAAAAATCTGAGATCCTGTTCCATTTAAAGTAAAGATAACGAGGGATCGTGTTGTACTATATCGAATAGGCTTAGTATTCCCAACACTTATCCTCCATCCCATCTTGATATCGACTGGTATTTTCTAAATTAAAATCTTGGTGGGGTTAATCCATTCAAAACACATTGTCATTATCATTTTCTTCAAGTTTATGTAGTGTGATATCTCTTTTATTAAGCTTCCCATCGTTAATTTGATCATTCTACAATAGAATTTGAGTAATTGGAAATGCCTTTAAATGATTATTTGTATGATCGAAGTCATTTATTTGAGAATTTTATGAATTTCTACTTCTTATTTGATCCAAAGTTATGTACTCTTAATTAAATCTAATAAATACTACATTTAATCAGAAGGGGTTTTGTGGAGATTTCAGTATTTTTCAAAGTTGAAATCATGAGTCAGTTGAAGCTAGATCACCATGGAAAACCTGGAAGCACTGGACGACCGTTTCGTCCTATTATGGGACTCCTCAGCAGTGCGCATCCACGATCCCGCACTCGCGAGATTCGAACCCAGGACCTACCAGTCTCGAGCCGATTGTGGAAAGTTACTTTTATAGGAGACATAGCTAAAGATGTAGCTTTAATAAAATAGTCTGCTTTCTCACTAGTTAACAGCAAAATCAGTGGTTTCATTTAAACAAAAATAATTTTGTGCTGTCTAAGACTCTTACCACTTGCATACTTTATAAATATTTCATAACATACTTTACTAATCAGAAGGGGTTTTGTGGAGACTTCAGTATTTCCATAGTTGAAATCATGAGTCAATTGAAGCTAGACTGGTAGGTCCTGGGTTTGAATCTCGCGGGGCGAGATCGTGGATGCTCACTGCTGAGGAGTCCCACAATAGGACTAAACGGTCGTCCAGTGCTTCTAGGTTTTCCTTGGTGGTCTAGGTTCCATTGACTCATGCTTTCAACTATGAAAATACTTATTTTATTGTTTAATTCTTTAATTTGACTTATTTCATAAGGTCAATCAACTTAACATAATTATAACAAAAATATTATGTGTCAACAACAACAAAAAAATGTTTGTCTGATAATTTTTTGAATTATTTTCAGACGTTTATTGTCGTGTGAATTTTTACCAGCCACCTATAAATCATTATTCATATTAGTCTCATTTACACTATATTATGGTTTTATTCTTGAACGGTGAATATTCTTTTCGAGAAATTCTTTTCAGATTCTGCACTATCATATCTCTCTCACCTTATCTGACCCCGCATTTATTCTGACCATGGATCTTAAATTTGCACTTAACATATAAGCTAATTCAAGTTAACATTCTATATGGGTCGTATCAACATTAACAATCTATTATTCTATTTTGTTTGACAATCCTAAATTCACCTGTTTTAAACGATGCACTTTGCCCTTAACCTGGTCATTTTTTCGGATTATTAATTTGGATATATATAATTGTAGAGTGTGAAGAGGATTTATTGAAAAGAATATTCTTCATTCAAATATTAGTCTTTTAATATGATGGGGATCTTTAGACAACTAAGAGTATGATTGTGTTTGTCTGAACAAATGTAAATTAACTGATAATTAGTATTATCAGAAGGGGGTTTTGTGGAGATTTTAGTAATTTTATATAGTTGAGATCAGGAGTCCCACAATAGGGCGAAACGGCTGTCCAGTGGTTCCAGGTTTTCCATGGTGGTCTAGCTTCAATTGACTAATGATCTCAACTATATATGATAATTAGTAATGTCAAATCATTGGAATTTTGGTTATTTAAACACAGATATATTAAAGATATTATAAATCTGTCGATGGATGCATTTACCCTCTATATTATATAGATATATACGTCTGCAGTACCTTTTTTTCAACATACTTTTAGGTGTAAATTTTTATTTACAAATAATCGATATCTTGTTCTTTATCAGATATGAATAAAAAGTGATCGTTTAATTTGTATTACGTATGAATAACTACGCAATAATTATTTGTCATCTATTTTGCAATCACTGATTTTCATTTGTAAAAATGTTAAGTTAAAATATAAAAAAAACATTTCATCGATTTTAGTACCATATTTTATCGTGAACGAAAATAAGTTTATAGAAGGATTTCAACAACTTACAATGGTCAAGCCTGATAAGACTTAAACTAAATAAGATTATACAACTTAGTAATTAATGCAGAATATATAAAAATGGGTTTAATTTCCACTTTTAAGTGGTTTGTTGTAACGAATGAATTTTAATAAAATTAAACTTTAAACAATTCACAAGGGGTTCTTGTGTAGATTTTAGTAATTTTAGTAGTTGGGATCATCAATCAATTGAAGCTAGACCATCATGAAAAACCTGTAAGCACTGGACGGCCGTTTCGTCTTATCTCGCGAGACGGGATCGTGGATGCGCATTGCTGAGGAGTCCCACAATAGGACGAAACAGCCGTTCAGCGCTTTCAGGTTTTCTATGGTGGTCTAGCTTCAATTGACTCATGATTTCAACTTTAAACAATCCATCAAAATTTAATTAAAGCATTTATTTAGCACAAGATATGTCTTATTGTAAATATTTCCTGAATTAAGCTACTGGTTAACTGAAATATATTTTTCTGGTTCGCGTTTTTTTAGAGAGTCGGTTTTCTACGGGATGGGGTCGCTAATCCCATGCCCAACCCTCCTCCTTTGTCCGGGCTTGGGACTGGCAGTAGCCCCCGGAGGAGCTACAGGCGGAGTTAACTCATATATATATATATATATATATATATATATATATATATATATATAATTTCGAAAGCTCATGTACTGAATCATAATATTGCGAATATTTATATTTAACGTTTTAATACACAGAATTTCCTGAGAAAATTGTTTGTCTTGTAGAATAATTTCTCTTTATGCCATAACAATAAGCATCATTATGGTAGTTACAATTAAATTTCTTTCTTATACCAATAGACTTTGTAATTAATTTTTGTTTACTATCAGTGATGGATGTTTTAATTTTTTGTCACATTTAAAACCAGTGACTAACAAATCCTAAGATCTTTTGTTTCGATTAAAATATTTTAGTTAGAGTTATACATAACGAATTGAAATCGGCAAATAAAATTTTTTTGTTTATTTTTCTCATTCAGCTCCTTACCACCTTTCTAGATAAAATAATGATAGGATGCTTTGTAATGTTTGTCGGTTTCCCCCTAATTTGGCAGACAACTGAGAAATCTTCATCTACACTAGTAAGTATTTCAGTTCATACCATTTCATTTACATGCGTATAAATCAAATAAGTCCATCAAGAGAAATGTTATAAAGGTATGATATGTATTTCTTATGATCTTACAAATTTATAGCATATTATTACATTTAGTTACATTATTTTGTCATCTATACTACAGTATTTTTATATAACCAAACCATTTTAATAGAGTAATTCTATTTGAAGTATGTGTTGATGTTTTAAATAATGTATGATTATGTGATAATGAATTTGTGTGATGAAAAAAAACATTATCTACATGCACTTTAGTTCCCGCAACACTTGTATCATCGACTTTAAACTGAAAAGCAAAATGACCTTTAGATGTAAGAATAAATCAAATATAGATGTGTAGTAGTCCCTTTTTGTTTATCTGCCTTTAGACTGTGTGCTTTATGATTACAATACAGAAAGTAACCAAAGACCATTGATCAGTTTCATAAAATCAAATCCTAATGTTAAGTTCTGACTCATAATCTAAATTTTTTTAGATACATTGATGAACATTTTTGTGGTAATTTGATAGTGATGTATTGCACCTCCGAATTATGTCACTGACCTAAATGATAATAACCGTATTACAGTTCGTGAGCCTCAACCAATGAGAAGAGAGATTTTACCTAATTGACCAATCCAAAGTATGGGTATTAAAACACCTTCAAATCTTAGCACAAAAAGTAATCGAATCCCTATTAGGAAAGTTAATTTGTGGTTATTACATAAGTTCCAGGTTATCTAATTGATTATAAAGACAAATGAAATGAATCTAGAGAGTGGGATTTTTAACAGTTCACAAATAAGTATCAATGATAATCTTGAATATAAACCAACCTTACAAAATAAACTTCATCTGAAAGTTATTTCTCAATCTCAACTGACATCAAATACTACATCATTGTATATCGATGTAAATTAAAACATAATAGATATGTCAATGGACTTCAGTTTAAATCAAATTGAGTGTATTTGTCAAGTACTCTATAACGACCAAGAAATTGATCGGTTGAAGACATTTCTGTCGAAAATATCAACAACTACAATGTATCATAACAATGAAGTAATTGTGAAATGCAGAGCATTAGTTTTATTCGTCAATAAAGAATTCACTGAATTATTCAAAATTTTAAATAATTTTCCATTTAGTGTTTATAATCATAATGAAATGCAAAATTTATGGTATCAAGCAAAATATGCACAAATAGAGATATCTCGTGGTCACCAGTTGAACGCTGTAGCCAAATATCGTGTACGTAAGAAATTCCCACCGCCGAAAACAATATGGGATGGAGATCAGGTGACGTATTATTTTAAAGATAAATCAAGAAATTATTTAGCTGAACAGTTTGTGCACAATTCATATCCGTCTATTGTGGAAAAAAAATTCATGGCTAAGAAAAGTGGTCTTACTATAACACAAGTATCCAATTGGTTTAAGAATCGAAGGCAACGTGATAAAACTCTTAGTAATTTTAAAACTAGAGGGTAAGTACAGCTTTTTTTAAATCCCAACTTTAGAGATAAATTTGTCCTTATTACCTTATGAGATTGTTTCTAAGAGGAAAATTGGGCTTTATGATAAGCGTATTATCCCAGTTTTTGTCTTCTCAAAGAAGGAAGTATCGCTTTCATCTATATTAAACCTGATTCCATAGATTTTAAGTATCAGGGCTCACTTAATTGATAAGGACATCAATTAGAGAACACTGTTTAATGTTTATGAACTCCACTAGGCCTGTAATTTTTTGATTATCCTTTAGACAGTACCTATCAGTCTTAAGTCGTCACTTAATTGACTCCATATACCAATAGAATGACAACCCATTAGTCCTAGTCCTTCTAATTGAAGAGTGACGCAACTTTTTAAAAATGTGGGGACTGTATTTTAAAGGTTGGAGTTAAATGTGCCTAGTATAAATGATTTTCAAATGAATACAAAACACCATCAGAGACTTTTGGTTTCCAAGGCTAAGTGAATCCTCAACTCTGGTAATAGTCTTAGAGTGAAGAAAGATTTATATTAAAGTGTCGATAAATAATATTGCCTGTAGGTTAAATCTGTTCCTTTTTAACATTAATGATGTACTCAATTTTTGGTAGTTTAAACTTAAATTCGTAGGTAGATTTAATACATAATAGTAATGATGTACATAATTCCATCTTAGATTAACCAATACAACCGCTGCATATTAGACTGAAAAAAATTCTTTAGAGTTCTTACTAAAGCTAGATGGTGCCTTATCGCATCTTCAAAATCCACTTCTGTTACATTAATAATCTGCTTATTTTAGTTAAATATTAGAAATGTTAAGCTATTACTGTTAACTTGATTGTACAAGTTAAATTGTGATTAGGCAGTTTGTTGTGGTAATAATAAATAAACAAATAAATCACTTTACAAATCAGCAAAAGTCATCAGTTAAATGTACGGTAGGACTAGAATTATCATTTAAAACATAAATTCTTTTGAACCATTACCTTTTTTCTGCTGATATATTATGACAATCATAATATAACTGAGAATCATCTTATCTCTGATTTAAAGCTGAAAAATGTCTCTCAGTGTATATGGACTCAACTATTCACCAATGACAAAACGCTGAAATTTTTGTACTCACTCACGGAATGATCTGAAGATACTCCAAGTTGACTTACGTATGTGAATGATACAATCTAACCATAACTTGTTAAGGAATTTGAAAACAACAAAGCAAATAATTTTCAGCATCTCACTGTGAATGTCATTCTTCGACATCAAATTGTTCTTTTAAATCACTGTTGAACAGTTTCACAACTTATTTGATTTTAAATTAATACTTTACAACCGTAAACTCCATTGTCGATGATAAGTCTCATTTATTTTTAGTAATTATATAACTCAGTAATCAAGTACAAATTAGTGTACTTGGCTTTGAACCACACTATTTGTATGATAGCTAGGGACACTACTTGATTACCTAAAGAGTAGTCGGGAGAGAGATATTCAAACCATAAGTTCAGTGATTGAAAAGTAAGCGTTTTAACTACTAGACCACTTATACACTACTCAATTTCTATTTTCTACCAATGTTACAAAGATATTTTAACAAAACATTGATTACACACTTTGAAAGTTTGGTAATTGTCATATGATTTTATAAATATTCCGCTCTCGGGATGCACACTGTTGAGGAGTCCCAAACGGCCGTCCAGTGCTTCCAGGTTTTCCATGATGGTCAACTATTAAATTTTTAAGGTTGTTGCATTATCATGGACTAATAGTGTTGTTATTGTTTTATTTTTAGCGTTTAAATTTTAGTTTGTGATTGTTAATATAATAGAACGTTTATTCATGATTGAAAGAATAATTATGATTTCACAACATTTCTCATTTTATAAGAAATCTGATTATTTTGACTGTAAAAACAGCTTTTTTTTCCGTGGTGAAACATATATATAACTCTTGTTTAGAATTTGTAATTACACTGGAACTGTCGATGAGAAAACATTTCTAAAGAGTTATCGAAACAGAAATGGAATTCAATTTTTTTTCCTGGAACATTGGTATTATTTAAAAATTGGATATTAATCATCAAACGAATTCAAGTGCAATATATGTATTCGTCCCATAATGTCAAATGCACAACATAAGGCCATATAAAGTTAGATCTTTCTGACTTGACAAGTCGACGTAAATGGTATTCAAACATTTAGGAAGCTCGACTTAGCCCTCTAAGACCAATCTAAATATACAAGTATGCCTGAAATGGTTAATGTCCATATTCAGTAAAAGCAAGTTTACTCGTGGACATTTATGTCCAATTCTAGCGTATGTAGTTGACTTATTAATTAATAATTGAAATAACTGTTTACCAAAGAATTTGCTGTTTAGTAATTTTCTAGATAGAGATGTAATTTCTTCTAAATAGTTATCACCCATTTCTTTTAAGAAAATATTCTGAAATAACATAAGGGGGCATTTTGGATTCTTCTGTTATTTTTTTTCATTAGCTATGCATCACGGTTTGTGAATCGAAGAAGTGATTAAGTTTTTGCATTATTTTTCTAACGAACAGTTTGAATGTAACTTGAAAACGTAATTTCAAGCGAATAAGATACGATCGATGACCATTGTTAACTAATTAATTTGGCGTAAGCTGTTTCTATAAAATCTGAATACATTCTTCAAAAAACGTTTCATATTATGATCTGCAAGCCGATAGGCAGGTAATTTTATACCTCCTAGTTGTGTATTGAAAATTCGTACATGAATCTGAATTGAGTTAGTGACTTAAATTCACCTTCCTTTTATTCATTACATTATGGGACTCATTTATACTGGAAAACACTCTAGGAATTATATCAAATGCTGTTTTTTTACATTTTCATCTTTTAATTATGTGTTTAAAGAATACCAGATTATGACTTATTTAATAGCTAAAATAAAAATAATTCCAGTTCCTGTCACCAAAGTCTCAAGCAAATCAGTGAGATATATATATATATAACTTTCGTTTACTTTCTTCATAAAAGTAAGAGTAGCTTCTTTAAGCGAAAGATTCCTTTCTGATCGTACTTTTCTTAACTGAATTGCTTCTTTCATTATTACTATTATTATATTAATATTACTTCACTCTCCCACATTAATTCCTGTTCATTTGTGTTCTCTTTTATTATACTCACCTTCCTTTCTTTACCACATCACAACCTGATTTATATTATGTGGTTTGTATGTATTCGGTTCCGACTTGTACCAATGTTTATACTTTCAAATAATAAATAATAAATTCTTACTTACTTACTTACTTACACCTGTTACTCCCAATGGAGAATAGGCCAACGACCAGCATTCTCCAACACACTCTGTCCTGGGTCTTCCTTTCTAGTTCTATCCAATTGTTCCTCATTCTTCTCATGTCTGTTTCCATTTCTCGGCGTAATATGTTCTTTAGTCTTCCTCTTCTCCTTAGGCCTTCAGGATCCCATGCGAGGGCTTGTCTTGTGACGCAGTTGGGTGACTTCCTCAATGTGTGTCCTATCCACTTCCAGCACTTCTTCCGCTGGATGGAATCTGGTTTGTTCTCTCCCACAGTAACTTGTTGCTGATGGTGTCTGGCCATCGGATCTGAAGTATTTTGCGTAGACAACTGTTAATAAACACTTGTATCTGCTGGATGATGGCTTTCGTAGTTCTCCACGTCCCCCCATACAGTAGAGCTGTCTTGAAATTTGTATTGAAAATTCTGATCTTGGTGTTGGCTAACAATTGTTTTGAGTTCCAGGTGTTCTTCAATTGTAAATATGCTGCTATCGCTTTGCCGATCCTCACCCTCACATCGTCGATGATGCTGCCCAGATATGTAAATGTTTCCACATCCTCCAAAGCTTCTCCGTCAAGTGTAATTCGATTGGTGCATATTGTATTGTATCGGAGAGTCTTGCTTTTTCCTTTGTTTATATTGAGACCTACTGCTTCTGAGGCTGCTGCTACACTGGTCGTTTTCTCCTGCATTTGTTGTTGCGTTTGTGATAGAAGAGCCAGATCATCCGCGAAGTCTAAATCGTCAAGCTGCATCCTGCCTGTCCACTGTATCCCATGATTTCCTCCAGATGTTGACGTCTTCATGATCCAGTCGATCACCAGGAGAAAGAGAAAGGGTGAGAGTAAGCAACCTTGCCTAACACCGGTCTTTACCTCGAATGAGTCGGTGAGTTGTCCTCCGTGGACGATTTGGTAGTTTAATCCATCATAGGAGTTCTGTATGATATTGACTATTTTCTCAGGCACGCCATGTATTATATAATTTGTAAATAAACTCACTTCTTATGTAATTTATGACATTTTCCATAAATTTGATTTCTGAATTTCTATATTGTCATAGGTAATTATTATGTCTTACTTTTATCAGTTTTGCCTCTTCTAAAAGTTTATACCACAAAATATTTGCCACTATATCTAAAAATCTCATATTCTCATCACTCACATATTTTCTGTATGAATTTAGGTCATTATTTTGGTTTCATGCGATTATTGTTAACTTAAAAACACATCCTATTCTCCTCTTGTTTTCTATTACTGAATTCACTTCCGGCTTGAATTTATTTCATTACTTATTGGAAAGGGAATTCTCAGCATGATTGCTTTGTCAGTTGACTCAACAAATAGTTTGAGGGATATTCATCAGGAAATAATTTTATTCTTTATGAATTTTTACAGATGAACATTATTTTAGTAATTGGCCAGATCCTGACATTTATAATTTAATAAGAAGTTTAATATTTTAAGAACTCTTATTTTCCTTCTTATATTAAATGACCATTTCCACATTACTTGTTTAAGTATAACCCAGAATGGATTGAGTTACCATCAACCAACTGATTTCGAGGTGGCAACAGAATTCCATGAACACTTCGAAGAAAATACTGATACAGCACTGTATGACGCAAAATTTCATGAAACAGCTTGTTCCGATTCCAGTAAATCTTATTTCGATCATGATTTCAGTTTTCATTGCCATCAATCTGGAAATTATTCTTCTTCATTCTCCCACCTAAACTCTTCAGATGAAGATTTTTCTGTTACCAGTATAAAACACAATTAGTTTGACTCAGATTTACCTAACTTGAAAGGTTACACAAAACTTTCAGTCGATGATCCCGTGTATACGGGGAATTTCCAAACAATGAAACTTGTTTACATCAAAAAAATGCAATAATAATTATTTGTTCATAAAAAGTGACTTCTCTCTCATTTGGTATTATAGAAGTTTATAAAAATTACTAAATTTGCAATTCTACATGTCAGAGTGACAGTGTTTAGTCATCCGCTGAAAAACAAGACGTACTAGTCAAAAGGCAGCTGTTCAGTGTCACCTAGTTTTTAGTGGTCATCAGTTCGTAATGTCAAACTGTAAATTTAGCAATTAAATTTAACTACTAATAAATAGCAAGTAGATCATTTATTTGGAACAAAATATCTCTTTAGCGAAGCTACTCATGCATAAAGCTACAAGGAAATTGGAAAGCTCTACCGCATAACAACTCAAGTAGTCGGTGTTATATCCTAGTGAAGAAATAAGTACAGGTAACTTCCGGGACCCAATAATGGACGACTATTCTTATTGTTTAACTATCGAGTAATTAGATTGTGTATATCTATATTCATCTTATCATAAGCTTCATTTTGACCTATGAATTATTATTATACGATTTACTGTTCCTAAATTATATTCAGTTTATTGATTATTTGATCCCACGTTCACATTTGATTTGATCTTGTACAATATTGTTTCCTATTTTATGGTGTGACACGGTCTGTCTATCTGGTATATAAACCGAGTATGTTTGAAATAAATGATTCGCAAAGCAGAAGCTGCAATCGGTGCTCTTGGCTAAATTTGAAGGGCTAGGCGGACAAGGGACCAATAAGGATGCTAGACTGCTCATACCAGTTGAACGTCATTGATTTGGCAGTGTTAAGATTGGATAAGTCGTATTTCGATTGGTGGATAATTCACGTGATAAAAGCTGGACATAAGACCACAACAAATTAACATACGACCTTCTTTATTTTTTAAATTCATAACAGTTGGAATATCTACATACATACAGCTTAAACACCCACTTTCTTGATTCACTTGTATGGCGTTGCTATCACGTGAATATCTAGTTGCGATCCAGAAATGTGTTGTGTATGAAGTAATTGATCAGAATTAGTAGCTCGTAGGACAAATTTCACATTGTTTTCAGTGCTTCACTAGGCATTATGTACAAGTTGGATGTGGAGGATCACTCATATGTGTTTATTCTTGGTCATGAAAACAACAAAGATTAAGTAAGTTTATTCAGATCAAATGGCTTCAAACATCTCTACAAAATATTGAGGGGCTATATAATAAATTTCCAGTACATCGAGGTTTGGTATGAAAATGAAAGAGATATGAGGATTCCTGTCTCGCACGGCCCATTTTCTCCTATTTCCCTACTTTGCGTTACTAACCGCAATGTTATTATTAACTTGAGGAACAGGAAAAGGTATTTTTGATAGGATCACAGTAATTCATTTGGTCTACCAAATGTTTTCGTATAACAAATATTTCCGATCAGAATGCGGTTTGTGAAGATTATAGTGATTATAATAGTTGAAATCATGAGTCGATGAAAGCTAGGTCACCATTGAAAACCTAGAAGCACTGGATAGCTGTTTCTTCCTAGTATGGGACACCTCAGTAGTGAGCATCTATGATCCCGTATACGAGAAGCCGTGACCAGTAGAGTTCAATCCGTGTCGGGTACAGACAAGTATCTACCTCAGACAATGGATGAATGGTTGAGTAACCATTCATGGGTCGATTGAAGTTACACATTAACACAGTTAGGTACCGGTTCAATGGTCTAGAGGTTCAGCGTTCGCGCGTGAGACTGAAGGTCCCGAGTTCGGGTGCGTAGGTGCGCACTGCTGAAGGGTCCCATACTAGGACGAAACAGCCGTACGGTGCTTCTAGGTTTTCAATGGTGATCTAGCTTCTGGATTCTATTTTTTTCAGGATTCTATTTTATAAAACAGAAAGAATGATTGGAAACTATCAGATTCATATAATGTTGCTTCAGAATAATGTAAGCATTGGATGGATTTGATATGTGTACCATAAGTTGCTACTTTAAAACTTTACTGAATTCTACCTGTAGTGAGGATTTTGGCAAAAATTTCACATTGTCACGATTTTATTAAATTCCGTAAACGTTTTATACTACTTTTTGTTATTAAGTAGAAAAGACATCTTATGACAAATTTTTGTCGCGTGTCATTTCAATCAATGAGTAACCTTATGAATAGCTAGAGATGGAATAAATTTAGTTGTGGTACATGTATAGTATAACTCTATAATAAACAGGATACGGGTGAACACCCTTGATCCTGAATACTTGTAGCCTGTTGTTTATATTTCTGTGTAATGTTAGATGGGCAAAAATCCTTTGAAAGATAAGAATTTTAGTATCAGTAGATATTTCTGAATAAATTTTGTGACATATAAGGACCATGAGTAATCTAGGTGGATTGCAAAGTTTATATAGTGGGAGATTTCAGCTAACTTACATGCAATACATTGAAGTACATCTGATTCTCCATATAAAGATTATGGTTTCCAAAATGCAACAGAATCTATTCATTTCTGTTTATTACTATTTAAATGATATTCTCATAAAAATGATCAGTCGTTATTTAATTTTCTTCAAGATACTGGTATTCAGAACACTCCGATATCATTCAGGTACACGATATGTAATTTTTTATAGATATATGTTAAAGGTTACATTATTTATTTTCGAGAAAAATTCGTTGTTTTGACTAGACTCTACGACACAACGTAATTTAGAGAAAAATCTAATCTGTTATCGTGAATCTAAATATTTTGGTGTGTTTAGAAGGTAACACTAGTCTGTGTTATGAAAACAAACATATTCCTTCCATAATAATTCATACATGCTTACAAATACGCAATTATACAGTCATTAGTGTATAAACTCATTTATTTTCCAAGTTAAGTCTATCTGAACAAGAGAAAAGAAAACGACAGTATGTTCTTGTTTTTCAAATGCTCAAATCGGAAATCCGGACAATTCGTTTTAACTATTGGACATTACCACATCTATAAAAAGAGTGAGAAAAACACATCATTAAAAATAACATAACACATTTATCTCTTACTCTAGTCGACACACAACACAACAAGCATAAAATAGAAATTCCGCTACTCATTTTACAAGTAGTTATAATAATAATAAAAGTAATAATAATGATAGTAGTCTATATATATTTATTTAAGGTCAGGATAACTTTTCAATACATCACTATACTAACTCATCATTTGATTGTATAGAAAATCTAAGTGAGATAATTCGAATACTCTTAATTATCATTTGTTTTTCATAGTTTGTTTTTTATTTGTTTATTTATTTTAACTCCATTCTTAATATTATCAAAATTTTCCGGTACAATAAATGCCAATTAACCTTAAAGTGGACTACATTAAAATTATTTTATATTAGTTCTTGAATCTTTTATTTTTTTTGTTAACTTAGAAAAAAGATAAGGGGAATGGCAGTATATTATTGAACGACACATCCTTTCTTAGTTTTTTTCATACATATACACAACCTAACACGTTCACTCATTTATGTTTGTCGAGAGATGGTGATACACGTTAATGATATTTTTGTGTGATGTATTTATTAGTTCTATCCATTATGGTTTGTTATAACATACTAAACAAGCGGAACTATTTGCAATAAATGTAATTGAAAGCAATCAGAGAGTAGTCTTTTTTTTAATTTTCAACATACTTAAATGAACTAGGCTGAAGGTAGATATTATTCAAGTGTAGAACTTACATAGCCAAATACGAGATGAGTACTAGATGAATAACACGTCTAGAGAAATTTAATAACTTGACTCCAATTACTATAAATAGAAAAATTAAGTTTTTTTTCTGGCATTTCTCATTTCTTAAAATAAAAATGAAATGTCCATATTTCTTACAGCTGTACACTTGAAGAACTACAATCAAAACAAATGTCCGTTAAGGCTTAACCAATAAAAAGTTCACTGTAGCTGGAATGGAAATTGCAAACAGTCGCATTACAGAACAACATTCAGTTAACTAAATTAAATAGTTTTGTAGTAGAATTACACACTCAATTTGTTTCATAAATTCCAGAGTGAAAGGACTTTTAAATTATTTCACATAGTTCAGTGGGACAAAAAAAATGCTTAGAAGTATCTGAATCGGAAGGATATGCAGTAGTGTAGTTTTGTGATTTACTACAAAGTCCACCCAGTTTTAATTCGTTTCCAACCAAACGTTGTGTAGTAATAGCCTATGATAAAAACTATTTTTAATCTTTAGTAAGGTAGCAGGTATTTAAACTCCAGACTATGGATTGCTGTTGCTATCAGAACATTACGTTTGTTGGGGAGACTCGGAGAATTCCTCGAAAGAAACTTAAACGGACCCTGAAAACTTTGGGAAACACCTTGTCCAATTAGCATTCAATAAAAGTTTCTCAGAAACATCTAGAAAGTGAAGAGTCATGTGTTACATTTCCGATTGGATGATTACCTACCATACTACTATGTTTAGTAGAGTTCCAGAACTTCCCAGAAGCCCAAGGCTGTCTGAAATCCCATAAATATACCCAAATTTTTGTACATAAGCTAACCTTGGAGTAAAGCGTTCTCTCCATATTTCGCACCTTTTCTCTTATGTTCAGGTCTCATGTAGATTTAGTCTAGGGTCACTAGAGAGCTTGGAAAACCGATTCAAGCGTTTAGTCAGATCTATCAAACTTTTAAGTCACTTAACATGCTAACATGAGAATAGAACTTCAAAGGTGTGGAATTAGAATGTCTATTATTAATCCTTAGATTTCCATTTTCTTATCAACTTCGTCTGCAAATCGAGCAGTTTCCTCGTTATTTCTATTAGTAAATGCTCCCTTTGTTCCGTTTTTCATTTTACTGCTGGAATAGTGAGGTCTATTTTTATTATTACAGATAACTGCAAGCAACTGCAATATATTCCTAGCATTATTTTAGCAAATATGTCAAAATTAAATAATTGTTAGAAGAAATCCATTTATCAGAAATAGCTTTGAGATCATATGACCAAATGTTCAACTCAGTGATTTTCCTACTGTGGCAGCCTCAATAAGCCTTCCTGTTTAGGTTTGTTTAAATAAAATTATCACATACACAAGGGCTTTCATTAAAAATTTACAACCTATCGTAATGTTAAATATCAGAAAATGCAAAATAAGATCTAAAAACACTGGAATTCACACAGCTACTATTTAATGGATTAAAGAAATATGGCAAATAAATTGTCATTAAACTTTCGTAGCTGAAGATGGAAGACTTTTAGAAACAATGCAATTGAAGTACATGTTAAAGAGAACCTCATCATAATATTGAACGACTGGTTCTGAAGACTCCTAAATATAAATTTATAGTAATGAAAAAGCCATTATTATGACTACTCTCTCGTTTTATAGTTGACTTAAATTTTTACATCAGTCTCCAGTCATTTTCACTCTTTCTAAGTAGATTTATGTTTAAGTCAATAAGAAGAAATCCTTGAATTTTCGATAAACTGTCCACAAAAAAGTTTTTAGTAAAAGAAAATAACTTACTAATAAGTTTATAGTATCAATACCAAGGTTGGACTTGATAGTTTCAAATAATTGAGCGTTAAGAAGAGTTAATAACAGATTTTTTATCATATCTCAATTAGTAGAAAAATAATATTTCTGACGTTTCGTGACTTAATGTAGGCCACTCTGAAGAAGCGACTTGAATTAAGTCACGAAACGTCAGAAACACAAATTTTCTACTGATTGGGATACAACGAAAACATATTAATTGTAAAGACTTACTGAAACCCCAAACTAAAACAAAACATCAGTCGATTCATACCTGGATTCCAGCGGATTCCCACTTGCTATCGTTTGTGTCGAAGATATTCTAGAATGTATTCACAACTCATAACTTTTATAAACTTTATACTCATTAAGATGATTGTCAATTCTTAAGTCATAAAACAGACTAAAAGTAGAATAAATCTATTTAAGCACTACTTAACAAACTTAGAACATAGCATGCCTAAGAAATGAAAATTCCAAGGAATAATAAATAAGATAATTCTGGGTATGTTGTTTAATGATCAGAAAGAATGCATTGAATTAAATTTGTTAGTGTTATGAAAAACAATAATGAAACTTTTTAAACTCTGACTAGTCTGATATTCTTCTTAATTGTATACTCTTATTACTTTATACAGTTTTATTTGTTTTCCGTATTCATATAAGTTGTATGATTTAGTGTGAACAATATTATCCAGCTTTTAGAACGTAGAATAATGTCACTAAGGTACACTTATAATATTCAAAAACTATCAAAGATTCGTTATGTTATCCGAATGTAAAGAAATTGGGCATTGAACAATAGTTGAAAGCGTGAATCAATTGAAGCTAGACCACCAGGGAAAACCTGAAAGCACTGGACGGCCATTTCGTCCTATTGTGGGACTCTTCAGCAGTACGCATCTACGACCTCACCTCACGAGATTCGAACTCAGGACCTACCAGTCTCGCGCCAGAGCACTTAATATATAGACCACTGAGCCGGTATCCATGGTGTTAATGTTTAACTTCAACCAATCCACGAAGTTGAGCAACCGTTCATCAATTGAACAATACTCTATATCCTTCCAATGTTCTCAAATCTCATCTAAACCTAGTTAAAATTAAAACAGATTAATTTGTTCTATGTTGCTTATTCATAAGTTTGATGAATATATTCAGCAATAATGTTTTTTGTTCTCTACTCTATACTTCATGTGAAATTTATCCATTCTATTGACATTAATCAATTTAGACAAATCTGAAGAATCTGTCTTCTTAATTTTTTTTTCGCGACGAATCAACAAATATTCTATTCTGATATATAGATATAAACAATAATTTATTTTTTTCGGGTTGTATACCATATAACGCATATGCATATACGTAAAATACATCAAAATAACTTTGAAAAATAAGCAGGTATAAATTTATGTATATCAGTATCTTTATAAAAAAGGGAAAAAAAGTATCTTTATTCGATTACATTGGTATTCATCTGTATGTATGTTATAAATAAGATTCACAGAGAATCTGTCCGAATTTTCTCTTTCTATATAATTATTTGGGTGGTCTTAAAAGTTTAAGACATTATTGTCTAATTTTCTAAGACTAGTCTAGAGGCATATGGTTATGAAAATAAAGAGTAAAGGATTTGGGATAGAGAAACAGTTGAAAGTCAGAACAATTTGTGAAATCTTATAAACATGTTATCTTAATTCTCTAAACACCTTAGTAACAGATTATGATTATTTACGCTAAAAAAAATAGTTGGAAAGTTTTTAAAATGCGGTACAATATAATAATCAATTCTGGCGCCATTAAGCAAACCCTTTTGTATTTTATTCGATAGAAAATAAAATATACCGATATCTGGTCGATTACTTTATAATTGTCGCTTCTTATTTTATTATAGGTGTCATTAACAATACAAAAAAACACTGTTGGACAGATGACATTTTCTAAAATATTTATATAATATACATGATAAATCGATGGGAGGTTCAGTTAGCAAAAAGGCTTCAAACATTCTACCGGGTAATTTACCAAATGATTTATTGACTTGAATTGGGTTTTTTTTCGTATTTATCTCTAATATATGATAATAGAATAGACAGAAATATTATTCTTTAGTTTATTTATTTTTAAAACCATCCATTAATCCAGTTTCCTTGTGATGTCCTTTTTTTTAAAAAAAAATGAATTTACGACGAACATTTCTGTTCAATGTATCAACAGATTTGTTTATTCATGAATAATGGTAAATGTTATATCTGTATCTATGTGAATTTATTTATTAGCTTATGTATTAAAAACTGGTAGATACTCTCCATTAGGTAATAACAATACTTTATTTATTTATTCATTGCTTATTCGTACTCGTTTATCATCTATCTAAGTATTTATTCTTCAGGCCAACGTCAGAGTTGAATTTTTGAATGTTTAACATTTAATTATTTGCTGTAGGTCTGACATCATTTTATTGAATAAAAAGAAAGAATGTTTAATCCTAGTTATAACTGGTTAATTTGATCTAATCTATGTAAATGTAAATCGTAATTCTTACCATTATTTATTAGCCACAGGGTATCAAGGGAAGATGGTAATAAATTAGTTGATGAGGCTATGAATCTTCATCAACTGAGATGGTTGGGCCACGTATTACGCATCCCCAACCACCGATTACCATGACATGCAATTCAGATTAGTGTTAGAGATGTTTGGAATTGAGTTAGGGACGACCAAACCAAAACGTAGAATCAGTCCTTGAAGTCAATAACTCCTGATCCGAGCCATGTTCGTAGATGCGGACTACTTGGTTGAGGTCCGCGAGGCTGTTGTAACCAATGGTTTGAGACTCTGGGTAACATGGTTCAGAGTCGACCACAATGACTTTGATGTAAAT
>NW_017386034.1:965493-975058 GCF_000237925.1 Schistosoma mansoni | reverse complement strand
TATATATATATATATATATATATATATTATCATAGACAGGTAAATGTATTATATCTAAAGGATCAAAAACCAGTCCACTTATATCTCTTTACTTATTTGCAAGATAACTCTCATTTACTAAAATGTCCTCATTATGGTCTAATTATCTGACAATTGAAAAAAAACAATCCAAAATTGTGTAATTAAATTCCCAAAACTAATTCGACAAGTTTAGGTCTATTATTTTCTCATGAAAAAAAAGTAAGATAAGTAAGTAGATAAGCAGGGAAGCAAATATAAGTTAATGAGTGAGTGATTTATTGAGTGGATAAATGAAACAATTACGATGATAACTAGATAATCATAATTATGGTATAAGATGTTGTTCAGATGATTATTCTCACTTATTAAATTTGCTGGTTGTTTCATACCAAAGTTGATATATATATATATATATATATAACACTATGACTAAAGTTGTCTCAGATTGTTTGTAAATATTATGCTCAGCCTAAAACTACAAAAGAGCTACGATTTCCAATCCCGTTGCCTTATGGTAGATTCTATTATCAATAGCAGAGATCTATAAAGAGCTGCCATAGACAATTGTTTATCAAACTAGTACTGAAATCCACTTGGCATTTAGGTGATTTTTCTTCATTTAGCTAAATTTAAATGAGTTAATTTGTTTATTTGAGCTAGAATTTCACAACAGAACAATCATCCCTCTGTATGAACATACAGTTTTTGCTGTAAAACCTATATATTTGAAATTCTTTCCTGAACTAACCAAATGATTTCGATTATTTCAAGTTCATGTTATGTTTAACAGAATTACTTCACTGATTTATTTTCTCTTGAGTAATTAGTTACTGTCAAAGTAAAAAAATAGCTGCTGTTACCACTTCATAAATACTTATGTGTACTGTTTTCTCGTCAGTAGATTTTTTAACCATATGTTGGTACAGATACTTTTTCATAGATGCCCAACGTTTAAGTATTTCTACTTATCTGCCCTATATAGAGTAACCAGTAATGTCATGTAACGTCCACCATTTTTAAATAGTCTATTGTATAGTACATTGTACAGAGAACCGAATACATTGCATTAATGTTTCAGTTGATCAAATAAGCGAATCGATTTTTCCATTTTGAATTTATAATCAGGTATAATATTTTCTTTGTCAGTGAGAATGCAATGGTCGAAGAATACTGATTTCGGTTATTCCATTATTCACATATATTGGCATATCTTGATTTCCGATTAATAAGTCGTCAATTATTCTGTCAGTTTATAAATTAGGTTGTTAATCTTTCGTTTTCCCTATAGGTTTATATAATTAGAGAATATTACTGAGGTGAACGATGATTCAAATGTGTACGCTACAATCATTATATAATGAGCCTTGGTCAGTATTTAGAGCTTGTGTGTCAGTCAAATCTAAAACTTGGATCTTGTATGTTCTTCATTTAAAATTAGCTTTTTCTTCATTTCCGAATAACTGATCGTCCAGAAAAAATTTTTTATTAGTCAACGTTTGGTAAGTGAACATTTTAAAAAATAGGATATAAGATCTACTGAGACAGAAAAGAGTCTAAAAATGCTTTTGAGAAAATGTTAGTGAGAATAAAAATTGTTAAAATGGTGATTAGTGAATTTAATTTTTGAGTTTTATGGTTGTAAAGAAATCACTTGTGTAGTTACACTTATATATCTAGTTTTGAAAATTAACTGATTATGAAATGTCACTGAAGTTTTAATTCTAATTTCTAAACACTGTTACGAATTGATTAATATTTTGTTAAACTGACTCGTCACCAATCTATTTGGTATTGATTTTCAGCTTAGTTGTTAAACCTATACATTAGTATACAGCTCAAACGATGAACTAATTTAGGAGAAATATTTCTTCGCTTACCTTGGATGTTTAATATCTCAATGGGAATATTGTATGAATGACACTTTTACCTATTTATTCAAATCGGCTCAATGATTCACATGAATTTGACTATATATGAGAACCTTTTATTTTATTCTTATTCTTACTCGTCACTAATACTTTCATTTACTGGTTTCTTGGTTTATAAAATGAACTACAACGAGATATACCTAGCTTTGTCAAAGAACACTTATATTACTGTAACAGTTAGAATCCTAACTAATTAATTATGCCTTCTTACTAGATTCATCATCACTGAGTGAAAATATCAAGAAGTACAAGAACTTTAATGTGCTTCGTTCCAGTGATAAATTAGACTCTAATAAATCAATCATTTGATCATACAATTTCACGGCATTGAATTATTCACGTAAGTTTGCTGTTAATAGTGACAATTGAAAGATATGATTTTATTGGGTGAAATGTGTATTTATTACGTGTATTTCACGATGAAATGAAAAGGATTGATGGCCAAATCAATGTAAATTGGTAATTGGTTACACTCGAAATACATTTTTAAACACATATGGTAGTCATCTTAAACTTTGAGTTTTGACGTGGACAAGTAAATTAACAGGACTCAGAGTAAGCAATAACTTAGAAATATATGCTCATTCTGACTGAAGAGAAATATTATATAAAGTCTAAAGAAATATTTATCAGGTAATTTAATGTTACTCAGCAGGTTGCCTATCTTAGACTGATATTTAGATCAACATACCTTCATCAAAACGCAGGCCAGTTTATAATTATATTATTGATTATCTAATCGATCTTTAGATTAAATGAGAATCTTATCTGGAACATTTTATGGGCAAATAACTAAGGAGCATGGTCAGTGCTGTCGATGAAAACGAACTACCCTTACTCCATGGAGAACTTAGAGGTATTTTACCCGAGATAATTCACTGTCAATAATTTTCTATAGAGTCATGTTGAACGAATAAATTGATTTTGTTTTTAGTTTCAAGTATAATAAGTTCATCACGAATTTTGTTGACACCATCAATTTGAACGGTATGATATTGTGGTGTGTCGATTTAAATCTTAAATATACATAAAGGTAGATATATTTGTATATATGACTGGAACCGTGAACATATATATTTCACTGAATAGAAAATCTTACTTTTATCTTTCAACAAAGAAATAAAACAGATGGTCTATTTTGCATATAATCATGCTCAAAATGGGAACATAGTGATTATTGGAGAGTAGGCTATACTCATATCTCAAATCACCTATTAATAATAACAGGAATAAGTATAATGTAATCAGTGAATAGCTTTAACTAATTTTATGTTTTCATGGAATGGTCAATTTAATTCTTAATTGCTATGATAAAATAAGAATATGTAGAAATATTTTGTTTAGTCCAGTGTATGTTTATTTCTATACTCATATTTATGAAGGGGAAGAAAAGCCGAGATAATGTACACAATCTATTCCCCAAATAATAATTATAAAACTGTGTGAAATAAATAATAACTGTTGAGGCAATAAACATATTAAATAACAATATCACTCAAAAGTGTTTAATTGTAGGTCTATATACATATATGGGTATGGAAATCATGAGCGTTTACATGAACACAAAATAAGGTAATACAACATAGTGAGATATAAAAATTCAACTTGAGACTTTTTTTGATTAGTTAAAGAGAATGATAAACTTTGCAGTTTTTCATAATTATTAAACTATTCTATCTTTACTGCTACTGTTAACAGTATTAACCAATAGTCCTTATAATAACAATCATAACGACAACAACAACAATAGTAATAATCATAGTAATACGGAATATGTTTTGCCTGAAGGCTTGAAATGATTTTGGTTTAATTACTTGTTCCTAACTAAAAACAAATATATTATTACTTTTTTTCACAATATTATCATTATTACTAAAAAGAAGAAGATGACCATGATAATGATGATGATTATGATAGTGACGATCATTAGGCTGTGGAGAGAGAGACAGAGAGAGAAAGAGGAAGACAATGAAGGAAATAGGACGAAATAGTATGAGGGAATTAAGGATATCTAAAGTAATCATTTGTTTTTTTTCACGGGCATTTTCTTCCCATTTGCTGCTTAAAGGCAGTCGAGTTTTTTTTAAGGGAGGAAGAAAAACAACATTAACAGACTACAATGTACAGGGAATGTAATTAAATGTGTAGAAAATTATTCTGTTGTAGTAGATAGAAATTAGTTAACTAATAATTAAGTCTTTAGTTTCATACTTGTTTTAACACATTATTTTACTGGATTTTAAAAAAGGAATATCATTTGAATAGATAAATTTACTTAAGTTTCAGGTAGGCAATTCATAATGAATGACTGGGAGTACTGGACGACATTCGAATGTTTTTTTTCAAGGGATAAGTACTTATAGTCAATTTCGTCTGTTTCAGAAGACTCTATTAATTATCTACTTCATTATTTAAATTATTTTCTTTTGCAAACTGTACAATCACAAGCAGCATAGATAAGATCTATGATTAAAACAGGGTAGCAGAAGTGGAAGTTGAACTTTCTTCAGGTATTACTTTGATGGATTGTAGGTAGTTGTGGAGTATCTGCTTTGGGTTCTGGACTTTGATACTATTCTCTTCTAGAACTTTCTAGCAAGAAATTTCCATAGGAAATTTGTATGGTCTAATAGGAAATTATGCTTTTCGAGGGATTCAAGCCACTTTTATTTAGTATCGCAGTATAAGACGTTATCACTGAGCTATTGAGGCCATAATTGAACTCCTGTACGACAGATATTTGCCTTAATTACTCACTTAGTTACGTCCATTCCTGCGCTGTAATGGATATTAATGACTTAATCTCCATAATAAAGTTGCGTAATGCTGTTATGAAGCATATCGTCTTGGTGTCAGGTTTATAACATTAGATGGCTAATCACTTTTAGGAATGATCTCTAGCAAATTTCTTTTTTTACTTTATAAAGCTCATCAACAAAGATACATCTCAGAATATTTGCACGGAGAAACTTAATCAATACGTGCATTCATTCATATTGATAAACGGTGTATTCAGTGTTCACAAACTACGCATTTTTTCCACATAGTTAAATGTATCTGTTAAATATAGGATAGTTGCTCAAATGAAAACACATGCAGTTTCGTTGGGAACTGTATTCTGGTATTCACCATAAAGTTCTTTACAATAAATGGACCACGAATATGAGAAATAAATGAACAAACGATCATACTCCTATTACTTTTATGTTTATGTTCAAAACATTTACCAATAACTCTGTAGACGATATTCATGAGTTACCATTAAGAGAACAATGACGTCGACATGTGCATGCTATGAAATAAGTGGAAAGAATCACATCTTAAAGAGAGTAAGAATAAAGACTGGTGCAGAATATAAATTCATTTTACTTCGTTAGGTTTTCATCAGCTGCTTACAACCTAAAATACTTGAAAATCAACGTTATTACAGATATTGGCAAACTTTTACATACGAGGGTGATTAAATATGAGTATATGTATAATGATGTAGCGAAGATTTCAATAGAGTTAATAACGTCATTACAATTTTGTTTCATATAAATAAAGTTTGGGAGGGAAAGTTCCAGAACATTGAGATAGTGATTACAACTAGTGGAGTTAACAAACATTAGATGATTGTGTAATGAAACAACTGAAAATAGATTAATGGTAATAAAGAAAAGTATGAGTTGAAATCAGTCGGCTATGAATTGAAGAAAAATGACAATGATTTAATTTAAACTTCAGAAAGAGTCGAAATAATGAATGACGTAATCATATCTTTTGACAAAAAAGTGAAATTTATAAATGTCTTCGTTGACTATTAACAGAATTATGTAGCATGGATTACATAAACACGAGAGTATTAGTGAAAGAATTGCTATGTAAGCTAGTGACTGTTGATTTAAATTTAATTATAAACTCGATCTTACTTCATTTTGATCTATTGTTTGAATGCAATACTTTAGCTTACTAATTACTAAGTAATAAAATATTTAATAACTATGTATATCATGATCTTTTCAATTGGAATTCTTATTTAATGGCAATATTTTGTCATTAGTAGGGATAAACGAGGGTTTCATCAAAAACCAAGAAGCCCTGAATAACATTTTGGGACTTCTTGATAATATACACCCACGAGTTCCCAAGTGATTCAACCTATGAAACATTGATCTATGCATATCAATATGAAATCCCCAAAGTGAACATTTAATGCATTACCATTATATATGTTATATACGATAAGTAAAATGATGTATACATATTGCATGTTATATTTAAGTTAACATTAAGAAATTTGATACAAATCATTTATTTAATCTAGTAAGTGTCTATGTAGTTACTGGGTACTCATACTATGAAATACATTTGTACTTTTATGGACGAACATAATGATAATGATAAAATTTGAGACTCTTCGTATTTATTTACATGTATCATAATAAAAAATATAGAACATTATCTTGTGATGGTAACTATTTCAATGTAATAATTTTCACAAGGTAAATAAATTTTGACGTCATAAAATCACTTTTACACACTTGGTAACAAAATGAAATATTAATTTAACATTATGTATAATTTTTGGATGAGCAATGTTCTACTGTGGTATGGTCTACTTATATCCACATAAGTAGTATATAGTGATGGTCAGGCATAGAATGTATTTTGGCAAAAGATCGATAAGGAAAGAAGAGGAATGAAGCGCAATTGGTATGAAAATGCATGAACGATGAAATCAGAGAAGATGAACTGATATTTGCATAAGGAACAGTCAAGATTGAGACAATTGATTGGTAGTTTGCCAATTAACTGTTTACTGTATGGTTATCAGATTTTAGTGAGATAGTCTGTAATTTGTGCTTGTCTGACCCAGTGTATTCAGCTTATGCTTATTTTTATCTGCCCTTGTTCGACTGTTGTTAATTACTGACTTCCTGTTCTTCCCTCCTTCAGTCTTCTCACATGTTTCGATTGAGATCCATCCTTTGTGATGATGCTTCTTGCTACCCAGAACCTCCTGGTCAGTTGAAGTTAGTGCTTCTTTGATCCCTTTCCATTTATCTTCCACAGTAGTTTCCTCTTCTTCAGGTAGATCTGGTAAGACTTGGACTCTGTTGTTGAGATCTATCTTGAATTCATTAAGTTTGTTAGTATCTCGAAGGAAGGCTGTATTGAACTTTCGTAACGCTGTTTCCACAGTTGTCCATTGCTTCTTTAGCTTCAGTTTCATCTCGGCCACAACCAGATGGTGGTGATATGGAACTATGTCAGCTCCTCTCTCTCCTGGTTCTCACATCTTCCATTGACCTTGTAAATAATTTAGTGATGCAAGTATGATCGATCTGGTTCTCTGTAGTGTGACTCGGTAAGATTTATGTAGCTTTGAGTGGGAATATTGTGTTGCCTATAACCATTTTGTTGAATGTATATAAATTTGCAAATCTGCCAATATTCTCGTTCCTTTCTCCCAGTCAATATCGTCCCATAATATCTTCATACTCGGTGTTGCCCATTCCAACTTTGACGTTTAGATCTCCCATTAGATTTGTCAGGTCGTTTCCTGAGCACTTCGCTATGATCGGTTGCAGTCTCTGGTAAAACTGACCTTTGTCGTTTTCTTTGCTATCATAGGTGGGTGCATAACGATGGATAACATTCACTGTGATCTTTGTTTTGAAGGATGCTTTGATGATCCTGGATCAATGAAATTCCCATCCTATAATTGTTTTTCGTGCTTCTTTGGACAGCATCAGAGCAACTCTCTGAGTGTGTGGAGTACTTCCCTCTTCGTGACCGAAGTACAGCAGTATCTCTCCCGAATCTAACAATTTCTGTCCAGCTTATGTCCAATGGATTTCACTTGTTCCGAACACCACCATAATGTGTCTCCACATTTCCGAAGCTATTTGAGTAGTCCTCCCGGTCCTCCACATCGTCCGAACATTTCGTATGACTACATTGATTAATTTTTGCTCTGGTTGTTAGAAGAAGCATCGGTCTCGTGACTTCCAAACAATCTCGACTTTCATAATAAGGCGTAATAATTCTTTCTTCAACTGAGTCTAAATGGTTGTATTTGTTTATTATGGTTAGCGTTTTTTTAGCAAGTCTGTTTTCTATGGGATGGAGTTGCCGACCCCATACACAACCATCTTCCTTTATTGATCTTGAAACCGGCTTTAGCCCTAGAAGGGCTAAAGGTGGAGTTACGCTAAGCTGGAGCAAAGTATATTATCCTGAATAAATGTCACGCAGAGAAAAACTAATTTTATGTAAAATATCACACTGAAAATAAAACAAATATTACCCTGAGTAACAATCTTGTTAAGTTAAAACGAAAGTCATATTGAATAAACATTGCCGAGTTAAAAGTGTGGTCTAGCCTTTTTGACCTGTCTTAAAGGATTTACTTAAACTTATATATATAATGGAAACAATTATACTAAGAATATTCACCATATTTGAGACTTCGAAAACTTCGCTCGACTTTCGTGATTAGAAGTGTAATGCATTTTACATTATTGAAATTATAAGTTGAAAGTACATTTATATAACCCTTATAAATTATTTAGTGTTTGATTCAATGTCAGCTTTAAAGTTTGAATGGAATTCCCTAACCAGACATGATGGAATGAAGCTAATATATATTTGGTGATAATGAATATATTAATTCAATTATTGAATTGTCTATAAATGAAACAGATTCTGTTGTCAATTAATCGAAATCAGTAATAGAAATATCCTTGATTTCTACCTCTTAATTTCTGGATTATAAGTCGACTAAAAAGAGGTTAAAAATGGACCGCTGATTTCAGCAATATGTATTCTCATGTTTAACTGACCTAAGGCCATAGATTTCGAATAGATTCACTATATGATAGCTTAAGTAACCAAACATAATAGTTTTTCTTTATTCCATTCAGTGTCGGTTTATAGTCAGTATATTTGACGCGTGATGTATTTCAGTTTTTACAGATCATCTGTCGCTCCATGTTTTACTGTTTTTTTTTCTTTTCTAACATTTAGAGGATTTTTATTACATTATGAATTCTAGTTTGCCTTTGTCTCATGACATCACTTATCTAACACAAGTTTATTCTGTTAACAAGAGACTATAACCAATCAAATCCGGTTAGCGAATAATATAAATATGAGTAGTGCAGTACTAAGTTGAAATGTGTTTGATTTTATAGATATAAGCAGTTTGTTAGAAGTTTGATTATTTAGATAATTTACCTGATCAAATTTGAAATGAATTATTCAAATTGTAAATAAGTTTCAGTAGCATAAGATCCTGAACTAGATTTATTTGTTTAGGCCCTCTGCAGCTCAGGAAAGCGCCAGAGTTTTTTTGACTAACGCTTCTTAAACAGTCCTGAAATAAGTGTAAAATGTCTAATCATTCTTAGCTAATGATAACTTATAATAGAAAGTAATTTCCAAATAATGAAAGAAACCATTTTGGTCATTAATACCAATTACAGACAGTTCAATGAAGAAAATATTTCTTTCTGATGGGATCATTCACTGAAAGTGTGAAATCATATTTGCATTGATTTAAAAAACATATTAATTTATTGAGAAATAGAAGACTACACTGCAAAGTGTTCGGAGATTTCAAATATCACAAG
>NW_017386034.1:962806-965293 GCF_000237925.1 Schistosoma mansoni | reverse complement strand
CTTGTGATATTTGAAATCTCCGAACACTTTCTCAATAAATTAATATATTTTCCAAATCATAGCAAATATGATTTTACACTTTTAGTGAATGATCCCATCAGAAAGAAACATTTTCTTCACTGAACTTTGTTCAATTACATTTCTATCTATTATTATCTTTAATAGCTATACTCATTCCATTTGTGTTTTTCGAACTTAATTCGACATGTTCTAAAGTGTTTCATTCTATGATATTCACATGTAATAAATTCTGGCAATGTAGATGCATCTCATTATATCTTATTTAACAAATCACTATTTAATTCCTGTCAATGTTGAGCATATTTAATTTATCCGAAAACGAAGTGTTACTCCTCATTTTCACTGTTAGCGAGACTCAATATGTTTTCCTTTCAATTTTCTTACTATCTATTCTTTCCAGTATGATTGCCTCAGTTTAAATCGTAATACTTAGATATTTTAAATGTTAATAGCATGATTAAAGTACCTATTATATTCTGTATTTATTTGTTTCCTATCTATATCTTTATATACATCCTTTTTTTTTATCCATTTCAAGTATTCAACTGACTTTTCGTTATTCACCTGATCGCTTATCTGATGCATCTACTACAGAAAACAGTAGTATATATCCGATATGGGCATAGGTATGTGTAGGTACATGTATTTTTCCTCGATATATATATATAACCCACTGTTAGTTGACATTTTGGTCAATTAAATAATAAATCTGGATAACATCCAAAACGGTCAAATTCTTCAATTTCGTCTATTAACATTGTTCTATAATAAGATGGTGTAATAGTTTTAGTGCGTAAATAGTGTGTAATACATCTATACATTTATACAAATATATATATATTACGCATATTACACAAAGTACAATTTTTTAGAATAGATAATTTTATGAGATAGAAACAATTATACGAGCAGGAAACCTGTGACCTACACACAAAAAAAGGGAAATTATTAACACTAGACAAATTCTATCTACATGTAATTAAGGTTACATATATACAAACATATGTAATTACATACATGCTGATATATGTATACTGTATTATTATTATGAATATTATTTTTACTATTCATAGCCAACTTTAGCTATACATACACCTATACATATATATATATACGTAGTTTCTTTACATTTTAGGTTTATATCTGCTTAAATAGATAGTAGAATAAATTATCTCCAACAAGTAGGTAAAGTAATCAGATAACTAGATAAATAAGTAATAAAAAAAAGAATTGACTTAAACTAGGATCCAAATTAGATAATCAACTTCTTAGATATTTTAACTAGAGTTGTAATAACTATTGTTATTACTATTAGTGTTGTTACTATGATGATTACAATTATTGTTTTCACTATTACTATTTATTGTTATATTCACCTAAGATGAAATTTAGTCATGATTATGATATTGTTTAATTAAATGTCAATCATCTCATAATGAATAACATAACATCAATAACATGGTTTCATAGAAATTAAGAGAATAAACGAGATATTATTCTTAACATAAGGCATAAAAACACTTTTAAAATATACAACTGTCAATCTACATTAAATCACTTTTTATTTTAGTTATATAATGATTTTAAACAGAAGTTTATGGTTTTATCAGTTCATATATTTACATATATTTAGTGTTAGAGATAAGAACATACCGTATAAGGAAACCGAATGTACTTAATTTTACCCGGTAGAACAGAATAAATATACATTTGAAATGTTTATTTCTGGCAACGGATCATTATTTGTTTCAAGTGTGGTTCTTTTTTTTTTTTGTAGAAACTCAATATCCGTTGAATAATCGTTGAAAAACTAATCCTATTTAATTGTTTCATTTCAGAATTTTATTTTTAGATGGATTTATGATCTATCACCAAATGTATCATTTTATGAATAGAAATTGAATACTTAATTTTTGATGGAGTTTTGTTCTCTGAGCTGGATTGTTTGGTCGTGGAGCTTTCATCGTCCTTCTGAACGACATCATCAGTACAAACTTCGGGTAGAAGTGAAGTGTTTGAATTTCTCCACCATTCAATACATAATCATCTAAATACATTTTTTATTTAATAACTAGCATTCATTTAACTCCAAACTGATTTTAGTTACTGTTTGATAAATTATGTTGACTGATATATCTTGATCCGTTAATGGAATATTTGAATTGTCACAGAACTTACAGTTTCTTATGACTACTTAGGTATATAATTTTTTAAGATTCTTAATGTCATGTAGTAGATCGATTTCAGTAAAGAAATATACTTTTGACAATATCTAGTTTATAATATAAAAGGGACTGAAACTTATCGTTTTTTTAAACAACCGCCTCAATATTCAGTGAGAACCTTCTTGGTTTTTATTGTCAATTAACTCGATATTTTTGGCGGATTTTCACTTTTCATACTTTTAGCCACTTTAGATGGACTGAAACCTAGTTCGTGATGCTATCTTATATATATATATATATA
>NW_017386034.1:883163-962606 GCF_000237925.1 Schistosoma mansoni | reverse complement strand
ATATATATATATATATATATATATATATATGATACGACATTATATAAGACAGCGTTGTTGTTACTTGTATACGGATGTTTGTAGCAAAATAAATAGCTGCTTTTCATCAGTATATTAAGTAATTATCTCTTCTAGGTACTTAACAATGGACAATAATCACTACTTTATCAGCACCCAGTAATAGAAAATTGTCACTCTGGGTGTCCAGCTCACCCACCATAGAGAAAATGAACTTTTTGTAGACTTGAGACTAGAATATATCGAAAAATTGTTTGACTAAACAAATTAATGAGTACTAAAAGCTTGAAAATTCCAAGAAAAACTAAAAGATAGTGCTATTTAAGGTCATTTATAACTACAAGACCAGTTAACGTCATACAATAAATTAACTTACAATATATTACAGCTTCTAAATTCATTATTACGATTTTTTGGTGCATGCAGTCAAATACCTTTAAACTATTTAGCATTACTTTTCCTAACTAGTAGTTTTTATTCTTTCACTTAAGTAAACTCATGAATTATAAATCATAATTATTTTCCGTTAACCATAGATACTGGTATAACGCTGTACCTCTATGCTTAACGGTTATTATCACAATAGTGAATCTTACTTGACAAACGGATATGTTAATTTCCTTGTATAATATCCAGTATAATAGAATAAACTTTTTTTATCCTAGAACACAGATTTCTGTGAGCAGAGCATAAATATGTCATAACTACCTATTTTGTGAAACCCCGAATCACATTTACATATATGAGCTCGGAAAATGAAATAAAAGCAGTTTGTAAAAATATATATTTACGCAATGTTGTTTTCATTTTAGGAGAAAGGTTAAAGAGGCACCATAATTTGTCGTCTTGATTTACTTATTACCCCAATGATTTCCTGAAGTATTTCGCTGCGAAACAGATGATATACTCTCTTGGTATAGGTATGTCCCATAAGGAAGTTTCAGACATCGCAAACATCAAATAATGGAATACGCTCACTAAAATTTTAAAATGTATTCATTTTTGCGGATACCTGTACTTGTACACGACTTAGTGGATATATTTTATATCATTCAGGAAAACTTTCACGGGGCTGCTTCCTGTGGTACTCATAGAAAACTACTCACTTCATTGTAAGATCCAGTTTTCATTAGTAAACTGACCAACTTTGCCGTGTTCTTATTTATATATGACAGGTATGATCTTAATGTGTTTATCTACTAATACGTAAATGTTTCAAAACTACTTCATCATCAAAAAATCACAGCGATTTAGCTGTTTAAAGCAGTAGGTGGGCTATATAAAATAGACTTTAGTAACTTTCTCCCAAAATTAAATGAATACAATCAGTTGATTTGTATAAATAGACAGCATGAGCTTCTTTGGCTCTTCGTAACGAAATATTTAGATTCTATGATAATTTTTTAACAATAAATATTCACCGATCTTTTCCCACCAACAAAATTATTCACTTATGTAATAGTGTGTTTGTAACATTTAGCTCTGTTGAAGAAGAATGATTACAATCCAAATATTAGGATGTTAAATTATCGAATAATTTCATTTACCTTGGGCTTAGCCTGTTGCGAATATTGAAGAAGTAAGGACTGTCCGATTCTTGTTTTATATGATTTTCATTTTAATCTTGTGAGAAAATCTCGCTGATTTGGCTAATAATAGATAAAACATTGTTATATAGACCTCATTTATCCTAAATGAGAAATAAGTAGAATGGTAGCAAACTGATTCACTAGACGACATTGGAAGACTAGAGTTCGAACTGTATTACTAACATTAGCTTTAACACTTGAGATAAATCTTACTAATCAGTAAGAAATCTAGATTCAATGTTATTCGCCGTTCTCCTCTAAGCACTTAATACGAACTGGTATTTTGAATACAACGAGGAATATTTATTAAGTCGTTCTGTGTAAATCGATTAATTTATGGTAAGCAGAGATGGATAGTGACTAGCAGTGGAATCCAGGACGCGCGTTTCGTCCTATTTGGGACTCGTCAGCTGGATGTACCTGCATCTCAGAGTTGATGTTCACTCTGTGACCCGAACCCAGTACCTTTCGCTTCGAACGCCATCGCGTTATCCGCTCGGCCACTGAGTCCTGATAGCTATATCGAGGCAATACGCGCAGTATGCACATATGCCAATTAGAGACTGACCAGTTGCAGTCCTAACACATCGATGGGAAGATTCAAACAAACAATACTAAACGATTAATTTATGTTTATTCATCTGAGAGGTTTCATAATTTATGACGATTTTTCCTCCTATATTTACATTGACTCCCCCACTTACTATAAAAATATTTAGCTCAGTTTTTTTTAGTGATAGTAAACAAGCATAGTATTACCACTTATACAATTAAGCCACATATACAAAGAAAATTAATTTGACTAGAAAATGGTAAAAAAATGTTGACCAAGTTATCAGAATCGATTGATATTTGAAGTGAGCTTATAATTTTTTTTTGTTGAAAAGTTGTAGATGATAGTAATAGAGTAGTATCTTTGTCTACGTGTATTGCACATTTTGTCATTCCTACTTTATGTTGAAATATTATGTTATTATTCATGGTGTAATCATCATTCATATACTTATTTAACTAGTTTTCTCAATAATTTTTTTTTCTTGTAACCAAATAATAAGAGAATATCTCTTCAGAGATAATCATTATCAAACTAATAATCAACCACTTATGAATTTAAATAATAATAATAATAATATATACTAGGATATCATGAAGTGTGTTTTGGTTTCATGATCATTATACAAATGATAACAATGAATAGTCACTTATATAAACAACACTTTTTATTGGATGTGATTTCATTCAGATACAATGGACACTTCACAATTTTCTTTTCTTTATCATAAACCCTTTCTCTCTCGCTCGCTAGCTCGCTTATTTGCCTGCTTGCTTTAGCTTAATATTATCGATTTTCAATGATGCTATTGACTAAGCTTTAAAAGTAAATTTAATTACAATGAAATTTAGTCTACATATTATCAAATTTTAAGTAAATAAAATAATAAAAAAAAGAAAGAAAGAACTACTGATTACAACATTGAAGAATTAAGAAATAAATAAAATGGATTGTTCAACTAAATTAGTTGATTTTGATTTATCATCTTTTTTCCTTTCCTTACACAACTTAAGAAACGTTTTCCTGATAGAATATGTATGTGCCAATTATGTTTTGTATTATTTTTTCTCAGGATTTTATGAATAAAAAAGGGGGGAGTATTGGGGGGTGAGAACAAAAAAAAGAAGAGAATGTGTTGATGAACATGATGAAAAAAGAATCTAATTTCCCCTGAGGGCTGCAACATTTTTTTTTTTTTAAAATAATAAAATGGTTATACTTTTACTAACTTATCATGGAAACTAATTGGTTCGATATCTACTCACTTAAACCAAATGAAATCATTAATCAGTCGGGTTAATTTCATTAAAAGAAAATTGTTCATTTTTATTAAATGTACAAGAACTATGAAATATGATGTATAGGTTAAACGAAAGTACCATTAAAATAAAACATTTTAAAGTGTTACAGATTGTAAATTGTTGTTAAAATTCATATATTTTATCTACAATAAAGTTCATTATACTCAAGCCTCAAGAACCAATGAGAAGTTTTTAGGCAGTAAAATATATTGAGATAAGATGGTGGTTGGAGGTGGTCAACAGGAAACGCTGGACACGGGTTTCGTGCTACTTGGCACTCGTCAGCAAGGTGTACCTGTAATCTTGAGGGAACTGGTGCTCCCTGACGGATTCGATCCCATGTCACTCAGCTTCACAGTCAGAGACGTTACCACTGAGCTATTCAGACCGTGACCAAACTCCTCCATGACTGAGATGTAATCACAATTGATTGATCACTGGGTGGTGATCGATGTCATGCGGTCGCGGCCCGAATAGCTCAGTGGTGACGTCTCTGACTGTGAAGCTGAGTGACATGGGATCGAATCCGTCAGGGAGCACCAGTTCCCTCAAGATTACAGGTACACCTTGCTGACGAGTGCCAAGTAGCACGAAACCCGTGTCCAGCGTTTCCTGTTGACCACCTCCAACCACCATCTTATCTCAATATATAGTGCACGCAGTGTCGAGCCACCTAGACTAGTGGCTACATTGCAACTTGATCGATAGCATTCGATCAGCACTAAGAAGGACTTGACACGCATGACATTGATCACCACCCAGTGATCAATCAACTGTGAGTAAAATATATTACTAGACAAATATTTTGTAAGAATATTTGGTAAAGCCTTATCAAACAATATAATTCCAGGTTTTCCATGGTGGTCTAGCTTCAATTGATTCATGATCTCAACTATATAAAAAAAATTACTAAAATCTCCACAAAACCCCCTTCTAATGATGATCATATGTTCACTAGTGACTGGCTCCATGAGGTATTTCCTGCAGTTCTAGTGAGAAGCAGTGACCAGTGGAGTTCAACCAGGTCTGTTGTGAGATATCAACTCACTGAAGACATTGGTGAATGGTTGCTCAATTCCGTGGATTGGTTGAAGTTAGACATTAACACCATCGAATGCCGGCCGGCTCAGTGGTCTATCGGTTGAGTGTTCGCGCTCGAGACTGATAGGTCCTGGGTTCGAATCTCGCGTGGCGGGATCGTGGATAAATTCATTCATAAACTATTTTCAACTCGAAAACCACTGAGAGCCACTGAAGAATATACAGTTTCAGACTCGTCATTAGAATGTACTGGAAACCGGACCGAGGTCATTCAGGTGTCGCTGCAAGTATGATGCCTTTAAAGTCATTGATCCGGAATGTAATCATCCACATTTTTTTGAACTAACGTCATTTTCTGCTGAAAACTATCTTCAAGGTGTAGAAAATCTTCACGAAAGAACTTTAATGTAAACACATCAAACAGTGAATCAGGTTTTTGTTATTTTTTCAGTGCTAAGCGATGTGAGTAGTTTATGATATGTTTGATTAGGTAATTAAAGTGACCTGGACAGTCTGTGGTTTTATCATTTCCAACAGACATATTTACTAAATAAAGTACTTCAAAACAAATTGGTTTGGTGAGTTATTTGTTTTTATACTTACGTATTTACGATCATCTCACATAAAAAGAAAACAAATGGTACATTAACTTCTAGCGTTAAGTACTTGTTCAACAGAAACCATATTATGCACTACTTAATTTCTTAATTGTCAACACTATGTTAATAGCCATACATAAAAGTACCGGACATATTCAAGTGTATGTAGGCAATAGTCTATTTGATGTGTTAAAGGATATTATTCTTATTATCGGTAGTACTGTTTTTTTATTATTACAACCAAGTATTATTTTCCTAAAAATACACGAAATGAATAAATTGCTAATCTACACATACAAAAAAATATACTTATCATCCTCACCACAGGAGACCAATTATATTTCACCTTCCATTCCACAGTATATTCCTTTGACTAAAATGATTCAGTCAACCAGAAAATAGAATATTTGTTACTGTTTCTTTTTCTACAAAAAAAAACAAAACAAGTAACCCAATAAAATATTAAGTTAGCCTATTATATGATGATAATCATTACTATTTTAGTTCAAATCTTCTTATGAAGTAAATTAATTTCACGTTAACATTATGGGTGATAATAGTGATTGTTGTTTTTTATAGGGTAGGTTTGTAGTTACTTTCGTTTTATACATTCTATTTAGCCTTATTACTTAACTTTACTTGTCAATTACATTAATGGTTCTATACATAGAACAGCAAACAATTACAGCATAAGAAATAATATTCAGTAAAAGATAAAATAACTGAATAATAATTCGAGGGGCTAGAAAAACGAATACGGTTTTTTTGTGTACATACCGTTAAAATGTGTACATTTAATCCTCTTATGAGATGTTCATTAGTATCAGTATCCGTTGCAAACATATATATATATATACACGAGATATAGATATATTGATGCCATAATGAAATGGATTAGGTAATTTATACACCATTTGTTGTATTAAATAAATAAATAGACCATCATATTTTGTTGTTAGTTATCCAAATAATAAATCACTCTTGATGAATAGTTGTGTATTTTCATAAGCGTGGATACATATATACAAGCGTTAATCTTTTCTTTTGTATTTAGTCTTCTCTCTAATGGAGTGATTAGCCTATTTAAGTAAAAAGGGAAGAGTGGAAGATGAGAATGTTGAAAGGATCCAACTGTGCTGTTGATACTGAAACATCATTTCGAAGAAGATTGAAACTATCTGTTGAGTGATGAAGATGAGTATTATTTCATATAGATGTTATTTTTTTTATAATTTAAGAAAATTGATTCCCTGCTGTGCAGAACATACTTTTTTTTAAAAAAAAAACACACAAGAGGAATCAATAATGTTTACACTTTTAATAACATAATGATATGTATTTATATAATGAATGACACTTCACTAAATGGGATATAATTATAATCAGTTTTGATAATGCTTATTAATTTTACGAGAGGAATTAGATAAAAGTATGGATTTAAGTGCATATTTTATTGTGTTACTTAACAACGTGGTTACATAGTAAATGTCATAACTATTTATTAACATTATTATAGAGAACTACAGAGATTGTTAAATCTCAAGATTCACATCGAGAAAAGACTTTAGTTAAACAACCACTGAATATCAAGACACACTGGACAGGTAAATTGATTCTGTATAGGACCTTTATGGCAGCGCGGATCTACGACCCTGCAACGGATCGTACACAGAATCATCAAACCTCGCCGTTTGAGACAGATATTATCATTGCCAAATGAACAATGAACATAAAGTGTCTCTGAGCAACCGAAACTAGAAATGCAAATCAGTGGTCTGAATATAGGTACTCAATGAGTCTTGAAGGTCTTCGGTTCGATCCTTGATGTAGTTTTCACAAAACAATAAGCGCGAATCGTGCTGATTGACAATGCGTTCAGTACTATCAATATATGAAGTCGTTTGGGTATTTCTTTTCATTTTCTTTTTCACACTCACTATACAACTTGTTGAATTCAATTTATTTTAGATCAAAGATTATCAAATGTAATGCTTCAGACAGTAGTTAGTGAAAGGAAGAAGCTGTCAATAAATGAGTTAATGAATTATATTTTGCGGTTTCATTTTTGTATTCGTCAGCAAGGACCTGTGGTCATTTATAATTTAAGACTTTGATAAAGTTTATAGACTTCTAAAAATATTTTAATGTTGCGAAAATATTTGACTGCAAGATAATCTTTTGCCTTTCTTGAATAATCCAGGCCACCATTAGTATAGTAAATAAGGAGCGACGATTTAAGATATTAAAACCATTGACTCAGTAATGAAGGGAACGCTTTTTGTCAGAATCGCACTTTTATCAGTAATAAAGATCAAATAAGATGACATATTGTAGAACATCAATGTTGATGATCTATGTCAAATGATTGGGGGCCAACTAACGCTGAAGTCACACCTCGCGACCAGCCCTTACGTGGATTGAACCATCGACGCATCAAAGGATCGTGGACGCTATGGAGACTGTACAACACAAAGGACGTTATTACAAGAATATATTAGTTAAGGTACAACCACGAAAGTAAAGAAGTGAAGGAACAACTACTGCCGCGTGGGCCAGTCCATGGCGTATTATTGACTGGTGCGCGTTGACTATCCTTGACCTTGACAGGGATCGATGATCTGTTCGATATTCAGTGACATTTCACCGACCCTACAATATAATAGCAGAAAAATAAAACACATTATTATGATCAGTATGGGGTTGTGGGGATTGTTTAGTTTTTGATTGAGATCATGAATCGTGGATTGGTTGAGGTTAGACATTAGCATCATTGGATGCCGGCTCAGTGGCCTAGAACTTAAGTATTCACGCGTGAAATCGAAGGCCTTGGGTTCGCACTGCTGAGGAGTCCCACAATAGGACGAAACGGCCATCCAGTGCTTCCAGGTTTTCCATGATGGTCTAGCTTCAATTGACTCATGATCTCAACTATTAAAAAATAACTTTATATTGATTTGTAATATACTTAATTTATTAATATTAACTTGGTTCTAGGTTTTAGAATTCAGCTCATATAATTATATACATTAGTTAAACAGTTATTCATGACCATTGAAAATGGAACACATTCTATGATAAAACAAACATATCTGTATTTACTAAACTACAAAACTAGACAATATTGATTCATTCAGTACAAAATAAGGATATTTTTATTCATGACTTTTGTACAATGAATAATAATTACCAAGTATCCATTACCTTATTTTTAAACTTACATATGTATATACATAATCATTGTCAAAGTTATATTACATCTTTCATAAATATTCATCTGGGTGGTCTCCAATTGTATACAATATGATATGATAGGCATATTTATACTTGTGAAATGAATCTCGTTTATCATGGTTGTCTCAGAAATATTATTGGTGTCAAAAATGTCATATTTACGTAATGTTTATTATTATTAATTATTTATCTAGTTCAAGTGAAGTTGTTTATGTCACTTAACATTTCTCTCATAATATATTTATTTACAAGAATGTATCAGGTATAGAATTCACATAAATGAAGATTATAGTATCAAATATACTAAAGATGTGAACCTAATCGAATAATACAGACAATTTATTGATATGTATATATATTGACCCTGGAAACAAAACTCTAGGTAGTATTTTTCTAGTCCCATAAAAACGTCATTTATGACGATTAAAAGTTTGATATATACAAAAGGTGAATAACTAAGCAGTATCGAAGGCGTATTAGATAAGCAGTAATAATTTTTTCGGGATGATATCATTTTGTAGTTGCCCAGTAATAATGATCGTAAAACTATTAACTACTGTACATTATTACAAACGTTCAACGTATTTAGTTTTGAGGTCATAAAACAACCTACGTTAGAAGACCACTGAACACTAGAAAGCACTAAACGGGATTTTCTGTTCAAGTGTGTAACTCCTGTGTTGTTTAGATCAACGACCTCGCCACCGGGGATAAAACTAAAGACCTTCAGTCCTTTCGGTTCATCTCTAAACCACTGAGCCGGTATTCAGTGATTTGTTTCTCTAACTACAATTGATTCTTGACACTGTCCAACCAACTTCCATTCTCGTCGGTGGATATCTGCTTGATGTTGGTTGGTTCAAAATCTTAATAACATTCAACAACATCCACGTAGATTGGTTCAAGTTGTTACATTGGTTTTAACATTCACGAACCCTGACGATAACTAGTTAACTTTAACTTAGACTTGTACTTCAAATGTTTTACTGTCTTAAGAACGATTATTTACATGACATAGACGATAGGTTCATGCTAGTTTACACTTAATACTAAATCGCATATTGCATTTCATATTGAGAAGGTATCTTTCACGATACGGGCTCTCACAAATTAGTTAGTAAAAAACAGTGAAATTGATTTTTTTTTATCTTATTGCAAAATGTAGACAATTTTCAAAGAGAAAACGACTTCACTGAACTTAAAGCAAGTCAAATGCGGCACACCAAAGCCATCGATCAATACGTATAGTGCGACAGACGTGGTGCAAAATCAGATAACAAATCAAGAACTCGGGAAAGAAGCAAAAAGAAACAGTAAGAGACACAAACTCTAAAAATAAGAATAGAACTTTCTTTCTGTGTAACATAAAGGTATAGATCATGTGATTGCGTTTTTAAGTATTGTTAAACTATCTTGTTTCCATCCTGAAAACGGTTTACAGTTATGTTTCATCAGGTCTTATTCTGGTTACATCTTGTAAACAAAAGATATAAAATTTTACTTTATTGGTATGATTTACCAATAACTCTAAAAATACAAGTGATCTGTTATAACTAATTCTGCATGTCTGGTAACACTCAAAAACTCAAATTCAAGCTCAGAAAGGTCAATTACATTTCAAAACTCTAATGTATAAAAATAATTATCTTCGTCTGCTCAAATTACAAAGGCCCGTTTGCTTTAATTATCAACATTTATGTAACTAATATACTGGTCTACTAACGGATGCACAGGTTTACAAGTTTCTATAGTCTAAATAGATAAACAAAAAACTTATCCCTTTCAAGTTCACAAATTCAGTGTAATAACTAAATTATAGTAACTTTCAATATATCTGATGATAAATTTGTAAGCACGAATAAAGGAGTATGTAAATCTAATACGGTATCAAAATCTCTCATTGTATTAAATATCTTAACTTACTTATCATTTCAGATAACCTAGTGAAGTAATGACATAATGAATAAATGCCAGTTAAATTATATGTCAAACATAGTTCAGACAGTATGGAATAATAAACAGCATATTACTAAGTAATCGTTTTCCAATAAAATTATTTCTGCATATGACAACTGGAAATAGGAATTCCACAAACTAAGTTATCAAATACATATATTCAGTTACTTTAGGGGTTTGGTCTAATTTAAGAGATCCCTTAGTCTTTTTGTAATATATACATATACTAAAAATTACAACACACACATGAGAAGAATTGAGGTCCATATGATGTTAATAATCATACAGGTAAGTCTTTACATATTCTTAAGAAATTTTATTGTTATTCTTGTAGTATTGTGGTGTGGTCTACTTATATCTATATAAGTAGTATATGGTGTTGGTCAGACATAGAATGTATTTTGCCAGAAGACCGATGTGCAAAGAACTGAAATGAAGCGCAATCGTTTGGAAAATGCATGAGCAATGAAATTCGAGAAGAAACAGAGAAGATTGAAACAATTGGTTGTTAATTTGCAAATTGACTGTTCATTGTTTGGTTATCAGAATTTACTGAGATAGTCTGTAATTTTTGCTTAAATACATTCGATTGTCCCCAACCAGTGTTTTGTTCACTACATTTGGTGTCGCTGCCAACCAGAAGGAGGAAGGGTGCTGTTCTGCGGACGCCGCTGCGGGTCTGGAGTTGAGGTGCTAGTTGGGGCAGTCTGGTGCGGAGTGGTGGCGTCGAGTGGAGTGTTCTGGCGGGGCGGCGTTGGCTGTAGCGGGTGCTGTCGACGGAGAGGAGCAGTGGGACGTGCGGCTGCTGGGCGGACATCGGATGTAGATGGCTCAGCAGGCCGGTGGAGTACGGGTGTTGAACGTCCCAGGTGCCGGGTGGATGCGGATGTTGGTGCCCCGGCAGGTCGACGGAGCTATGGAGGTCAGCGCGCCGCAGACTCGACATTCTGACGGAGAGTTTGGCACAGACTGCAGTGGAAGAAGATTGCGGCTTGGCGAGCAGAACCACCGCATGGTCGAATGCTTTAAAGGGGGGACGAGTGTGGTGTGGTCTACTTATATCTATATAAGTAGTATATGGTGTTGGTCAGACATAGAATGTATTTTGCCAGAAGACCGATGTGCAAAGAACTGAAATGAAGCGCAATCGTTTGGAAAATGCATGAGCAATGAAATTCGAGAAGAAACAGAGAAGATTGAAACAATTGGTTGTTAATTTGCAAATTGACTGTTCATTGTTTGGTTATCAGAATTTACTGAGATAGTCTGTAATTTTTGCTTAAATACATTCGATTGTCCCCAACCAGTGTTTTGTTCACTACAGTATAACTTTTCTAGCTAATTTTGTTCAGCTCGACAGTCAGAAAGTCAATCGAAATAATAAATTCACCAAACTCAATCGAAACCTTGCGTTAAATACAATCGAACACTCGAATATGATCTTAATTAATAAAAGACCAAATAAGAGAAATAATTATCAGGAGTCTATTTTATTCACGGCAGTAATAGGTTCAGTTCCATTCTATTCTATTTTTAATCTTAGTCATTCAAGAGCAGGTGAATAATGATATTTTTAATACATGTGAAACATCAAAGAACCGAACATGAAATAATATTTAGCTTAATATGGTAAGTATGATTATTAGTATTATTATTCATGTGGTCAAAATATTTCCATATAAGATAAATCAACATAATATTCATTTTGATGGAATTTTGTTCTCTGATCTGGATGGTTTGGTCCAGCTCAGAGAACAAAACTCCATCAAAACCATCCACCTGAGCTACAAATCTTCTCCACCATCTCAAAAAACATAATATTCATTGTTTACTAGTGAATAATACTAAAATGAGTTAAACAATTCATTTTGTTTACTGAGCATCTGGTCAATCCATTACAATTCTAGTTTGTTCTTTTTTTTATAAGACAATAAATGATGATTTTTCATTGATAAATTAGATCCATCATTGTATGGATGCATCTATGACTTTCATATGACTGTCATTTTATTATTATCATTATTATTAGCCTAACTTCACTCTACATACAAACCCATATATTATAAATTATGTATCATTCTTCTTTTCTATTGTAAAATATTAAAATCTATAGAACTAATTATCACTGATTATCAGTATTAAAGATCTTTATCCTCATTATATTAGTGTAAGCATATAATCTCACACATCAGTTATAGATGTGTTATAGTGTGAGAAGTACATATGTGAGTTTATGATGACCATCACAATCAAATTGAGTTATTATTATTATCACCAGTACTTTTTAAAAAAAGGACGTTTTGTGTCGAATACGGGTAAATAACAATATCTCAAAATCTATTATTATTGATATATAAATGAATCTAATATTATTTTATACCCTTGCAGACTGTCGTATATATATAGATCTCTATCGCATATATAAAGAGCAGGGAATTTATACAATGAGCCTCAATTGGTCTCCTTAGTTTAACCAACTAATAACGGACAAAAAAACTATAAATTGAACTAAAATGACTGATTAGTTTTAACAAAAATGATAATGAGAAAAAACTGGTTAAAATTGACTATAACAAAACAACTGGTGCCTATTTACCACCAGTTTCCAATTTCTCATTGAATAAAAAAAATAATACCCACAAAGTTTACCAGAAAACAATCAATCTAGATTTGTAATACTGATAAATAGTTTTAATCAGGATTTGAAATAATAATAACAATAATATCAGAATTTAAATAGGTAAATGTGATAAATAATTGGGATAATATGGAGTTTGAGAAAAGGGCTTATCTGATCTGGATCATGCACATGATAATATTGATATTAAGAATAATATTAATGATAATAAATGAGATGTTAAATGACTTTAATTGCACATTATCTTTATAACATCGAAGAAAAACAACAACAAAATAACAGTAGTGCTATTCTATCATAAAATTGATCAATATTAGAAAATCAGATATCGGTGAACAACAGTGTCTAAGGTGGGTAAAGAGATGATTAGTGAATGACTTAGTGACAAAGTATACAGCTACAGTAATCACCATACAAAAAGTTGGCATGACATATATCTGTCAAAACAGTAGCTATTTCTAATTTTATTTTGTATTTCACCTAGCGAAATTAATTTACATAAATATACATACCTCCTACTAACTTTACTTATAGTTCACTTAAGAGGATTCAGATACAAACACGCATATCATGGGATTATCGCTAACTCCTGACGTCATTATAAGTAGAAAATTATCTCATGATATCTTATACTTGACAATGGAATTTTTGAGAGAATTTGTTATTTCTGGATTATTTTATCATCCAAACTTATTTTGGGTCGTTTCTAAAATCCAGAGATTCAGTTAAAAATATATACGGACATATATACAGAACGCGACACTTGATTACTGAATGGATTTTCTAATTCTTATAAGTGCACACTCATTACCCCTCTCTAGAGATAGTTCGCTTTCTTTAAACATTATAACTGAGCAATTTTGCTTTAATTCAAATGACATTTGTAGTTAATAAGGCATCACTGGATGTTGATGCATTTACTAGTCAGATATGTCTAATATTCATTCCCTGTTTGTTTGCAAAATTCTTATCTAACACTCTGTCCTTAAGCTGAGTATTTCTCATACAGACTTTCTAATCATACACACATTGTCAGTTGTAAATAATATTTTCAGAATACATATTATTATTCTGTGTCATCCATATTTGATACTTTTGAATATACAAATTTTAATGGTTGAAATCATGAGTCAATTGAAGCTAGACCACCATCGAAAACCTGGAAGCACTGGACGGCCGATTCGTCCCATTATAGGACTCCTCAGCAGTGCGCATCCACGATTCCGCACTCGCGAGATTCGAACCCAGGGCCTACCAGTCTCGCTGAGGAGTCCCATAATGGGACGAAGCGGCCGTCCAGTGCTTCAAGGTTTCCCATGGTGGTCTAGGTTCAATTGACTCATGATTTCAACCATGAACATACTAAATTCTCCACAAAACCCCTTCTGAAATATACAAATTGTCAAAGTGAAATGCTTTAATACATATTTAAACCTTAATAATTGATTGAACAATTTCATAAAGTTTACTAAATGTATGTACTGACGAACAACAGTTCGCATTTTTGTGGTTGTAACAAGGGTCAAGATAATCCACCAATAAATGTTTATGTTTTCTGAGACTGAGTAAATATTTTATTGATGAACACTTTAATTAATTTAAAACCTTATTCTTTCTCATTCTCGTAGTTCTCAAACTCCTTCCTATTAGACAGTACATGACCACGAATAATGAGACATTTGAAGCAGCATTAAATCTATCCACATGTTCTTTGTACTCTTTTCCTATTAAAAGTTACACATTTTTGCCAGTATAGACAATATGATACTTCACTTTAGAATACTGTGTTATACTACTTAATAAATGAAATTTAGTTTGACAGTATAAAATGAATCTAATTAAGAGTAATAAGTAGGAGTACAACAAGTTATGGAGAGACAACTATGTTCTAACTCAATGAATACATAATATCATTGTATTTTAAAATGAATAATTTTAAAAATACGTCGGAGGATTTTAAAAATCTTGAAATTAAATTTGTACAGTTTGGATTATTATTTGAGGATTTATGTCTGTTCTTTGTCTAGAACTTCGTCAACTCGTAAATAATCCCGTTTCATTAGAGGGTTGTGGGGATTGTCAAATTTTGTAGTTTTTCACCATGGACTGACTTTAGTCACAAGACTATCTAAAATCAAGTAGGATTGAATAACTAATTTGTTCTAATATAGGACTCATTACCAGCCAGTATCCACGACCCAAACGTGAATTGAATCCAGGACACTAAGGTTTTACAGAGAACTTCTAATCCTCAGACTATTGAACTGGGATCTAATGGTCTACATTTAAAAGTCCAGTTAGTATGGAGTACTACATGATGTAACTGGACTCTATAGAACCTCAAAATTCCACTTTGTCAGTGACGACAAAAGTACGAACCATTTTGCCATCAAACTCATGAATTCGTAATTGTAGATAGATTGATACTTAGTAGATAATACAACAGATAGAGGAGGTATCTGTTAACTTTACATATCATCTCTGACAAACGTTAATTGAGTTATTCCTTGTACCTGTTCATTCGAATTGAAGAAAATAAAAGTCAAAATGTGTAGATTGTCTCCCATCATCTCTTTATGTTCGTCCTCCACACACATAATAAAGTCGTTGTTTATCCCGCTTTTTGTTCCTAAATCAGATCTTTCAGTCTAGAATCGGAACAGCATCCTAAAGTTTGATTTTCATATTCAGTAATAAAATGAGAACCCTGATTAGTTTTTGTGGCACTACCCATTTTACAGCTGACGATTTACATGAAGACGATTCCTGACACAAAATTTTATCGAATCATTTCTTCTAAAACCAATAGATTTCTATAAGTTCTGTCCTTTTTGAGATACAAATTACTCTGAAATGTTGGTCCTTTTCATTTAGGTTTCATTGCTTTGGAATCTTGTGGTGCCTTGACAGAAAACGTAATGATTTCCCCTCAGAGTTCTGGAATTTATTAATAGTTTATTTGAAAAAATACGGGAGGTTTATGTACTTCACTTCTTGTTTGTTACAAAAATGCGTTCTGACTATTTTTATCATTATAATCATAACTTTAAGACAGTTCACTGGTTTGGACATAAATGAAGTTTTATAATATCAGTACATTCAAGCTATTTTTACTTACTTACTTTTTACTTTCGCCTGTTACTCCCAATGGAGCATAGACCGCCGACCAGCATTCTCCAACCCACTCACTCTGTCCTGGGCTTTCTTTTCTAGTTCTATCCAGTTTTTGTTCATTCTTCTCATGTCTGTCTCTATTTCTCGGCGTAATGTGTTCTTTGGTCTTCCTCTTCTCCCTTGACCTTCAGGATTCCATGTGAGGGCTTGTCTTGTGACGCAGTTGGGTGACTTCCTCAATGTGTGCCCAATCCACTTCCAGCGCTTCTTCCTGATTTCTTCCTCTGCTGGAATCTGTTTTGTTCTCTCCCACAGTAACTTGTTGCTGATAGTGTCTGGCCAACGGATCCGAAGTATTTTGCGTAGACAGCTGTTAATGAACACTTGTATCTTCTTGATAATGGCTTTCGTAGTTCTCCACGTCTCCGCCCCATACAGTAGAACTGTCTTGACATTTGTATTGAAAATTCTAACCTTGGTGTTGGATGACAATTGTTTTGAGCTCAAGATGTTCCTCAGTTGTAGATATGCTGCTCTTGCTTTGCCTATCCGCGCCCTCAAATCTGCATCTGATCCACCGTGTTCATCAATGATGCTGCCCAGATATGTAAAGGTTTCCACATCCTCCAAAACTTCTCCGTCAAGTGTAATTCGATTGGTGCATATTGTATTGTATCGGAGAGTCTTGCTTTTTCCTTTGTTTATATTGAGACCTACTGCTGCTGAGGCTGCTGCTACACTGGTTGTTTTCTCCTGCATTTGTTGTTGCGTTTGTGATAGAAGAGCCAGATCATCCGCGAAGTCTAAATCGTCAAGCTGCATCCTGCCTGTCCACTGTATCCCATGATTTCCTCCAGATGTTGACGTCTTCATGATCCAGTCGATCACCAGGAGAAAGAGAAAGGGTGAGAGTAAGCAACCTTGTCTAACACCGGTCTTTACTTCAAACGAGTCGGTGAGTTGTCCTCCGTGGACGATTTGGTAGTTTAGTCCATCATAGGAGTTCCGTATGATATTGACTATCTTCTCAGGCACGCCGTAGTGTCGAAGAAGCTTCCATAGTGTCGTCCTGTCCACACTATCAAATGCCTTCTCGTAGTCGATGAAGTTGATGTACAGTGATGAATTCCATTCGATTGATTGTTCCACAATGATACGTAGAGTTGCGATTTGATCTGTGCACGATCTATCCTTACGAAATCCAGCTTGTTGATCTCGAAGTTGAGCGTCCACGGAATCCTTCATCCTGTTTAACAATACACTGTTGAAGACTTTTCCTGGTATTGAGAGGAGAGTGATGCCCCTGTAGTTGTCGCACTTGCTGAGATCGCCTTTCTTTGGTATCTTGATTAGAAGTCCTTTTTTCTAGTCTATTGGTACTTGTTCTTCATCCCAAATCTTACTGAAGAGGATGTGGAGTATCTTGGCAGTTGCTGTTACACTTGCTTTCAGTGCCTCTGCCGGGATGTTGTCTGGTCCCGCTGCTTTGCCACTCTTGATTTGTCTAATGGCCATGCTGATCTCTTCAATTGTTGGTAGGCCAACATCGATTGGGAGGTCCGTGAGTGCTGCTTCGATGTTGGGTGGGTTTAGTGGAGCTGGTCGATTCAAGAGTCCTTTGAAGTGTTCTACCCACCTGTTTCATTGTTCTTCAATGTCGGTGATTACTTTGCCTTCCTTGCTTTTCACTGGTCTTTCTGGTTTACGGTAATTTCCAGCAAGCTTCTTTGTTGTGTCATACAGTTGTCTCATGTTTCCCTCTCTTGCAGCCTTTTCCGCTATCATTGCTAAATCTTCCACATATTTACGTTTGTCGGTTCTGATGCTCCTCTTCACTTGCTTGTTTGCCTCTGTGTATTCGGCTTGTGCCTTGGCTTTTTCCGCTCTTGTTCGGCTGATATTGGTTGCTTCCTTCTTGTTCCTCCTTTCTTCAATCTTATCCAGTGTACCAACAGTGATCCATTCCTTGTGATGGTGCTTCTTTTGGCCCAGAACCTCCTGACATGTTGAAACGATTGCCTCCTTGATACCTTTCCAGTTGCTCTCCATGGTAGTTCTCTCCTCATTGAGTAGATCATGAAAGGCCTGGAACCTGTTGCTGAGGGCTATGTTGAATTTGTTGAGTTTGTCAGCATCTCGAAGAAAGGCCGTATTAAACTTTTGTGATGTTGTCCGCGCCGTTGTCCAGTGCTTCTTAAGTTTTAGTTTCATCTTAGCGACCAGCAAATGATGATCTGATGCTATATCAGCTCCTCTTCTGGTTCTCACATCCTCCATCGTCCTCCTGAACTTTTTGTTGATGCAGATATGGTCGATTTGATTCTGTGTAGTGTGATCCGGTGAAATCCAAGTGGCTTTGTGTGTGTTTTTGTGTGGGAATATGGTGCCACCTATGACCAGTTTATTGAAGGCACATAGGTTTGCAAATCTCACCATTTTCGTTCCTTTCTCCCAGTCCATGTCGTCCCATGACGTCTTCGTATCCAGTGTTGTCCTTTCCAACCTTGGCATTGAAATCTCCTATCAGAATGGTCAGGTCCTTAGTTGGGCACTTCTTGAAGATTGACTGCAGCCTATCGTAGAATTGGTCTTTAGCTTCTTCATCGTAGTCGTTGGTCGGCGCATAACATTGGATGACGTTCATTGTAATGCCCTCTCTCTTTGTTTTAAAGGAGGCTTTGATGATCCTTGGTCCATGAGATTCCCATCCAATAAGTGCATTTTGTGCTTTTCTGGACAGCATCAATGCCACTCCTTGTGTATATGGGGCATTTTCTTCTTCATGATCGGAGTATAACAGCAGTTCCCCTGAAGCTAGTCGTTGTTGTCCAACCTGCGTCCAAACATTCAAGCTATGCAATACTGAAATATATTCAGAATAAAACACACAAGTAGAATGCGAAATTGCCAGCTATACTATTTCTTAATATTCTTTATTGTTAGGATCCACCTGATGTAATGGAACAATTAGTGTTTTTTTCTGACACAAACTGTCATTCATTATTTATGAATGCTTTAAGTTATTATTATTATTATTATCATACGACTTTAATGATGACCTTTCGATAAGATTATGTGCATTTATTGTCTGCATTATACACTGACAGATGAATGTTCACGTTTTTAACTTATACATCTATAATATTGTAATGTTGATTTGTGAAAAAAATCCTTTAAGTAATTTGCTTTTCTTTAGGCGTTTTAAAAAATCCAGGTAAGAGACATGATTGACAGTACTGTCCAGCATATACAATATATACGTATATATGAGTTCCATATTGAAATAAATACATGCATTATAAAAGAATGTTTTAGGGAGGGTGATTGATGATTATCATGATAGTGGTAGTGGTAAGTAAACAATCTAAACTTAAAATGAAATAAAAATAGATCTCAGAAAGTCAATAGTGATGATGGATGGTTATAGGATAGTGATCTAAAACTTTAATCCATTCACTTCTATACATGATTATGATACCAAATGTCAACTATGGTTGTTTAATTAATCAAGCAATACATAAAAAGAAAATTAGACAAATTAAGGGAAAAGCATCCCACATTTATGTTTTTAATTAATAATAATTTATTGAGAAAGTCATACGTTATCAATTAATATAAAATTTTTAGTTGGAATGTATAATATGTGTTTGATGAAGATAAAATACAACTAACTGACTTTCTATTACTTTTAATATTCGTCTGACGAGTCCCAAATTGGATGAAACGCGCGTCCTGGATTCCACTGCTAGCCACTATCCATCTTTGCTTATTCATCTACTCAGTTTTAAATTGACTTTACATTAAATCTATTTAGATTTTGTTCAGAATCGGTTGTTGGTATTGAAAGTTAACCTTTTGTAGAGATTAGTAGGTAATATTTGGCTTAAAATTTCATTATTTTACCACTTGGTATTTCTCAATGCCATGATCGTTAATCGATTTCTGTGTAGGTATCAAACATCTCGTGGCATTATGAAATCAGTGTTCGGTTTTGCTGTTCTGTCACATATTATCAAGTTTCTGTTCGAGGGACATTAATCATGACACCCCACTAAATCAGAAGAAGAATTCGTAAAACCTGGTACATTTTAGAACACGAAAACTTCTTTACTTAGACAGATTGATATACCGAGAAACCATTTTCTTTTGAATTTAATTAAACTACGTTTGATTAAGATGTCCGCAATCTTTAAAATGCAAGGGTCCACGATATAATTCACTCAGACAGAATCACATATCAATGTATTACCAGAACATCAAATATCTGAACCATGTCTTTTCCTGTATAGAGCCCACTTATAAAGTCGAACAGATTGTGAAGTAGTTTGACACGTTTTACACTTTTAGAAAATGTCATATGCAGATTAGTGAAAGTAAATCTATCGATCTATGAGTCTAAAACAATATCAACAATATTATCCTACTCATTGGTACATTACTGTTATTGCGCATGTTTTGTTCTAACTCCCCTCAATTTACCTTAAAGTTTGTCACAAGCACGGGTAACTAAGACGTTTTTATGAAATTTCTATCATTTCTGTAAATAAAGACTTACCGAAGAAATAGTTTTTTTTATAAATCATGGTGGTCGTCAATATACAAAGAGCAATTATCTAAGATTTATTACATTTTTATTTGCACATATTGAATGTTTAAATATTACTTGTGAATAGAAAACCCTGAAGTATTGTGATATAAAGCGAGCATGATTCTAGTAGGTACAACTCGATTATAAAATCTCATGGTGGCTTTATATGAAATCATATTTCATGTAGTTGCATTATTATTTCTAAATATAAAACATGGATATTTTACTGGTACAGTGTACTATCGGCAAATAAAGACAGCTTAAGTAGTTTAGAATATTTTGCTCTCATATTATACTCTTCTGAGCTTAACTTTAATTCAGCAAAAATGGAAATTCTAGTTTCATTGCTTCTTCCTTGTTAACTAGTACTGTTGATTTAGGTAGGGGTACCTTTTCCGTGATTTACGTCATTTTGTAGTATATATCATGGAGAACTTAACCTGTTTTCATTACATTACTTTAAACACAAGACTGATTACTTATTACAGCATGAAACTGTATGTATCAGAAAGAGAATATATTCTCCTTATTGTACCATTCTATATTAATCACTTGTACATAATCCCTTAAGGTAAATAAGAAACTGAAAACTCTTATATTCAGGTAAAAAAATAAGCGTCTTTATAAAATTATCTCACGTTTGAAAGTCATCCAATGAACTATTCTAAAAAAAGTATATAACATCAATTTGTGATTGAATTTCCTGAAATTCAAACTCGTTGACACTGATATTAGGCTTAACATAACCTGATAATGGACATGATTAAAAGAACAGTTTATCTATTCATTTATCTCAGAGTACCTGATGTTTTTACTCACATACAATGTATTTATATGTATTGCTTTATCATAGATTTACTAAATATCAAGATTACTAACAGTTTATCTTAGCAGTGAGCATCCACGACCTCGCCTTGCGAGATTCGAACCCAGGACCTACCACTCTCGCGCTAGAGCACTTAACAGATAGACCACTGAGCCGGCACCCGATGGTTCGAATCTCGCGAGGCGAGGTCATGGATGCGCATTGCTGAGGAGTCCTACAATCGGACGAAACGGTCGTCCAGTGCTTCCAGGTTTTCCATGATAGTATAGCTCCAATTGACTCATGCTTTCAACTATGCAAATACTAAATCTCCACAAAAACCCCTTCTAACAGTTTATCCATCATTTCAATAGATAATAACCATAAATCCCAATGTATGAGGATAATTTCTGAAAACTACAACAAATATTTAATATAAAAAAACACTCAGTATATTGATTTATTTCTCTTACATTTACCAGTGATAGTATTCAGTAAAAAGAATTCTCATTACACTAACTACTTCCATTTATATCAGAACACAAAACCTCGAGGATTAAAACACGCTTTGGTGTATTAAAACAAAAATTAAGACATTTGGAATTTTGTATTATGATATTTGAAACTTTATTCTTTAATAAAAAATGCACAAAATTTAGTTTTGTTACAAAATACATTCTAATTAGACATTGATAGGATCGACCAGTTAATACAATGATTATATGACTATTAATCTGTTTGCACAAATTATACACTTTTCGTTAAATAATTTAGCTCCATTATATTTGATCCAGTATAACCATGGATTGGTTGAGGTTAGACAATAACGCCGTTAGGTGCCGACTCAATGGTCTATCGGTTAAGTGCTTGCGCGCAAGACTGATAGCTCCTGGGTTCGAATCTCGGGAGGCGGGATCATGGATGCGCGCTGCTGAGGAGTCCCACAATAGGATGAAACGGTTGCCCAGTGCTTCCAGGTTTTCCATGGTGGTCTAGCTTCAATTGACTCATGATCTCAACTACATAAGATAACCATGAGAATTAATTAGCTATACAATGAAATAACCAAAACAGTTGTTTTAAAGATAGATATCACTCATCTAGTATAAATTTTTAATTTGACATGGTTGAGATAGAATTAGTGTTAAGTTTATCATATCTACTTTGTTATTATGAAACAATAAAAGACAAAAATTAACTCTAATATGGAATTTCTAAATTAATCCACTTGATAAATCTACTAGCTGAAGAATTAGTGGAAATCAGAAAGCACTGGACAGATGTTTCTTTCTTGTTCAGGACTACGCAAGATTACGCAAGCATGTCACCACATCGAATGGAATTGAGAGAGTTCATGTATTGAATAAATCATGGTACCTAAAGACCTCTGAGTTGGGATGAAATGCTTTGGACTTCCAATTCTAAACAATTTCACTAGAGAATTCGGTTGACTCTGTAAGGTGCTGCTACCATTATCCTTTCACATCACTTACTAACTGTACACGTTGTCCACTAAATTCCTTTGACAAAAGATGATATTTTCCTTAGTTCCATATTGTACTTTTCTGTTAACTAACTTCGAATAATTATTTTAGTCACATACCCACTAACTCAAAGATAGTCAATTACATTTGTGAAAAAAATTCAAGATTATAGATCTTATAATGAATGGTGTCAATCAAAATAAAGTGTAGACAAAATTTTATCTTTAGTCTCTCCCTCTCATTGTCACTAGGTTAAAATGTTCACTGGTCTAATGGTAAAGAGAAAGCTGAATATAATTAGAGAGAAACCATACACATACACACATGGATATACAAAAAAGATAGAAATATGAAAATTACTGCAAATTAGTAAAATATAATTCATTCGGATTGTTAAAGAAATAAACTTCATGTTCTGGTCACCTAATACATGAGATAGAAAGGTGGAGAGAGTGAAAATCAAGAGGAGGGGTGGTAAAGTGAAAAAGTTAAATAAAGTAAATCACACATACTTTAGAATAAGTTAAACCAGAAGAAAAATGTCGATAGAGTAGATGAAACAATTTTATACACTAAAAACAAAATGTAAAACGACTGTAATGTATTTAGACAAAGATACATGTATAATTGGAAGATAGTGTCATGCAGACAATATTTCGGCTGCATTACAATTCTTATTAACCTTTTTTTTATCATATTTCAAGTAAAGCAAGAGAAAAAGGTGAAGAAAGAGTAAAACATGTAGAAATAGAGACAATTCCCTGTAGAGTATGGTTAGATATTTTTGATTATCATACAATTTAATCTAACAAACCTATTCATTCTTCTATAGGCTTCATACACAAAAATATATGGTGTATCATTTGTATTTACAATTAATTATGAATGATATCTACTATCTAGAAACGTACATAAATGACATTCATTAGTAACTTGAAAATGTACTTCATAAATTGATTGCAGTTAATTTTTAGTCTATTTATATTGACTTTTATTCTTTTCTGTTTCTTTTTGTTTGAAATGGTTCACTTTTTAAGTCATTTATAACTCACTAAACATTGATCATAAAATTAATTGCAGAAACTCTGAATTAACAAAACTAACTGAATAGACTGAAAAAGTTTGATTACATTTCAACACTAAGCAGATTTATAAGCAAAGATAGATAGTGGCTAGCAGTGGAATCCAGGACGCGCGTCTGGTCCTATTTGCTTGTGAATGCTTGTGAATTAAGGCTATATCGAGGCAATACGCACAGTATGCACATATGCCAATTGGAGACTGACCAGTTGCAGTCCTAACACATCGATGGGAAGATTCAAACAAACAATACTAAGTGAATTAAGCAGATTTGTTTCTTACTTTTTAAAGAATCTATCTTATCGCTCAGTAAATGGTTTTTATGAAGTTTCCATCATATTTTCTTTTATTTACACTCACTAATAACAACTGCTCATTTAAATCTCCAAAAATTAGTTTATCGAATAAGAAAATCATTACAGACTAATGGTGAATATATTTAAGTTCTGATAGATAAAATCTTGGTCGATTCAACCAACGAAGTCAGACTTGAGGAAAATGGTCACCAACCGAAATTCAATATAGACAACGTTATATCACGCGATGAATAGAATTGAAAAATGAATTCTAATTCGTCAGCAGAATGTTAACAAGCACACAGTAAAGAGTGAACATAGCGCATCATGACTAAGGTGTAGACAGATGAACAATTCTTATTTTTGTGGAATGATCATTTATCTACTAAGAAATTTATAAACTGAGTATTAAAAGGCATTAAATATGAAGAATATATTTGCAAGATCTCAGAGAATGAATGAGCGTTACATCACGTGGTACTCCATATTAACTGGACTTTTAAATGTAGACCATTAGATCCCAGTTCAGTAGTCTGAGTATTAAAAGGGTTTCTTCAGTCCCGAACTGGTCTTCGGAATGGAACTGACAATTGTATGAAATTTTATGTATATATGGTGGATATACAAAATTAATTTCTACCTTATTTTTGTTAATTACTGGTAGTTATTGTAGTTTAGCCCAAGAATCAGCATATTTTATAATCACTCATTCAAAATCAGGGTAATAAAGTACTGTTAATTAAGGTTCAACGTTTCTGTTGCAAGTAAAGAGCATGCCAGCCCATATTGGTGTTTGCCACGTAATGTCTTACTAATTCTCTCGTCTATACTGTATCACATTCTGTAAACACTGAAGGCAGGTAAAATAGAGTAGGAAAGGTTTTACTTCATCAGTGTTAACACGTTCATAGGAGGGATGACTGAAGTAGAGAAATGATCGATTTGAAATCAGCACGAATTAAGTAGATTTACGAACAATTGTCTGAAGATAAGTCAACATCAGGCCAATATAAAACTGTGCTAATATTCATCGATTTTTGGAGTCACTAAGTGATTAAATCAAACCAATATGTATAAGATATCTATTCTTTCTTCATCAGCCATTTTCACTGAAATCTTTAATGCTAAGTTTAATTGATTTTCTTTTGATGTCGATAAAAGACTGCCCAATGTCAGTACATTAATTTGTGTTCAATAAAAATAAGGCTTCACAGGGAGGCTTAGATCGGATTCTAAGAACCCCATAAACCAAACCAGATACAGAGCTTGAGGATGTATCAAAGTTGCGTTATTTCAAGTAGAAATTATGTTTTATCCTTCGTCAGTTGATATCTTGCAACCTGAATCAAATCAGTTTTGAAGTATTGCAAACTTTCACTCAAGCTTTTCGAGGAGTTGAAGATTCAATTTGTAAAATAAACACATTAATTTCTAAAGTAACTGCAGTAGAATGATAAATATTTGGATTTAGAGAATTAGATCACAAGATTTACCTTGGTTTCTAACCAACCATTTGTCAAATCATCCAATTTCACTGAAATATTAATGTCATGCTTTTGGTTACGTTTGTATTTCTTCTGCGATGCTGTTATTCTGTGATAGCTCCTTTACATAATATCAAGAAGCCGTTTCTTTAGAATCGAAAAGTTATTTCTACTAAACAGTGCAATTTGTTGTCACTCTTAAATTACAATGAAGTTTCATAAGAAAAAAGGTATTAACTGTTGACTTGAATGTTTATAGAAATTAGTCCGTTACGAAGGCGGGTTCTTTTAAGGAAATTATTACCTGAGAATGTCAGAAGTAAACACCCATGGAATAGACTTTCAGGTTTCTTGACTTGCACTACACATTTAATCCATTGAGTTAGTATTCAGTAGTCAACATTTTCAATTTAAGTCAATTCATGATACCAAGACACAGTCCTTCCACTACGTGATTGAACTACATCCGTCACCTTTTCCCACAGAAACTTCGGGAATCCACTATGAAGCTCCCGATTGCTCTCTCGTTCTCTCTCTCTTCTAACTAATGTCGGTCAGTTATGAGCATTATTTTCAACTTGCATTAATTTAAATACCTCCATTTTATAAGCTTTTTTAACTTAAAGATTTCAAGATTGTCTCTATGTCTAGATAGGAACTAGGTATTAACAAATGATAAAACGGTACTCCTTTAGATAATGGTAAGAAGCCTTTGCTGAAGATGTTATCATTAATACCATGATCAACCCAGGTGATTTAAAAGAAGGAAAACAAACAAACGGGTTTTGAAGATCAAACAAGTTAAAAGTTGAGCAGCTATGTCAAACTAAATAATATCAGGCATGAGGACAGAGATTTTTTCACATACTTTATGTATACCTTTCACAGATACACAACAACGAGTGCTTGTGTTGGGTTATATTGATAAGATAGATTGTAATATGACTTTTATTCAATTTAGAATGAACCAAGATGTCCTAAATATCATTAATGTATTGAAAAGAATTCATGTTACTATTCCATCATGGTTAGCATGATATCTGAACGTTTTTAGTAGAATCCCATATGAATTCCAGGTTGTACATCATTTAAAAAATTTTAAACAGAATTGGACCATTCACTGAATGTTTCCCAATATTCACTGGCTTCCTGAGTGATACTAATTTTATAGTGAATAAATTATATTTCTTTCTAAGCAAAGATGGATAGTGGCTAGCAGTGGAATCCAGGACGCCAGTTCATCCTATTCGGGACCCGTCAGCTGGATGTACCTGCATCTCAGAGTTGATGTTCACTCTGGGACTCGAACCCTGTACATTTCGCCTCAAACGCCATCGCGTTATCCACTCGGCCACTGAGTCCTGATAGCTATATCGAGGCAATACGCACAGTATGCACATATGCCAATTAGAGACTGACCAGTTGCAGTCCTAACACATCGATGGGAAGATTCAAACAAACAATACTAAATGAATTTATATTTCTTTGTGTTTTACGCTTGAAAATGCACCTTTCCCTTTCACTTAGAGATTAAACCACTAAATTAACTATTCATTTTGGAAAATAATAACCAATTCACCATAAATAAGACACATATTTATCTTTTCTTTTATACAATAATTTGACAATAAATAATTCCAGCTTCATTATATCTTTCATTGGTACATATGCTTTATTATTTCCTTCTCTAAGTTATACTTCTGTGTTGACAACAATCTTGATAAGAAAAAACAAAACTCAACAAGACAAATTAAACTTTCATACATGTACACACGTCAAAAGTGAAATGATTAAAACAGAACGGGAACCAGTTTTTTCGTTGATTTTCTTTCTTTTTTTCCTTTTTTTTATCGAAATAATGTTGCTTTTATTTTATTTATTATTATTATTTTTTAAATGTACATTTCTTTTGTTTTCCTCCATCTCTTATTGAATATAAAACGTTGGGTTCAACCATTAGAGATAGATTGTTTAATAATTAGAAGAATCTGTTTTTTTTATTTAAAATTAATAGTTCAACTTGTCATTTTATCACCTGTTGTGAATAATAAAATAAGAATATACGAGACAATAATGATGATAATAATAAGAAAATGTTCATATTAAGTACTAAGTAGTTAAATGATTTTCATTATAGTGTATAGTAAAGTCAAGTGTAGATGGATTAAATTATTCAATGAGTTTTGAACTAATAATAATATTGACCTATATGTGTGTGTGTTGACCCCCTGTGATGTAGTTAAATCAGGGTTTTTTTTGTCAATCTTACTTTGCTCATCCATAGTCATTTATAATTGAAAATATAAACGCTTGATTATAGTATTAAGGTAGGAAAGAATAAGATTAAAAAAGTGTGTGGAATTTTGACTAGTATCAAGTTAGTCATCGACATCTTATATAAGTCGTTATTAAACAGTTGTAGAATTATCTTGTTTGGTGTGAAGTAAATGATAATGTTTCTTCTATATGGAATAATTTAAGCATACTTGTAATATTTGTCTTGTCCACTTTGTATTCTAATTTTACATGACATAAATTATTTGATACAAGTTATCATAAATATAAGGTGACATTTTATATGTGATCATAGAACAAGTTTTTCCTACGGATTCTTTCTTTTTTCTCATCGACTTATGAACATCTAAATAATTCAGAAGTTATCATTAGAAGCGGTTATTTGATTGCAAATGTATGATTAATTTTTATCAGCTTCTTCAATGAATATATCATTGTTAAGATCGAAATCAAACAAGAGTCATTGTTAACGTCTTATTTTTTGATGTTGTAGCAAATCTACATTATTTTCTTACACATTTAACATTATCTTTGATGGTTCTGGATTGAAGGTAGTAGAAAAGGCAACGTTTAAGGCAGAAGCGCTCAATTACGACATCAAACCCAACAGTCTTAAGTCTGATGGAGAATGCTTAGTCCTTAGACCAATGATTCGGAATTCGACAGCGTGCACTTCCAACTCCAGTTAATTTGAGATACCCCGACACGATCATTGTGTTCTTACTCATGATTGAGCACTATATGAGTTCCTTAGGTTCTCAGTTTATATTAAGGAGAGTATTTTTCTTGATCTAATGGGCTAATGAACTACCAACGAAAGAAGCCATGTGGATAACTGGAAAACTACACAAAATTATTACTAGGATCACTGACAAGAAAGCTATCCCTCTTAGTTAAATGAAAGTTAAGTCTGAAATCGAAACCCTTGAATCTACCTTCATACACATTATATTTATTTAGCTATTGGCCACCTATAGACTGACATTAAAAAAATCACCCTTCTAGTTCAATAACGAACTGAATGTGAATAATTCTCGATTGGTGAAGCAAACCTTATGAATACGTAATGAAACTCTTAAAAATCTTCAGCCACAAGACATCAAACCAACGATTTTAACACAAGGTTCACTCATAACCTAACTTTTACGTTTTCACCTCAAAAATATTATCCAACAACTGTTCAGAAGTTCTCAAGTTGACCTCTGTCTATATAAATCGATCAACGAATGTTATAATTATTTATAAATATGAAGCTGCTCGTGTTGATTTTTTGAAGTAAATTCTACCGTTTTTTAGCCATCTGTGAAAACAAAAACATTGTCCACTATTTTAATTAGTCGCAAACTGCTTTCCAACATAAATATTCACAACTTAACTGATTCTATGATACTGTTTTGAAAAAAACAACAGAATATTGAATTAATCATATTGAATAATTAATCAGGTCAATTAAAACAAAACAATAACTTCGGATCTATACAACCATATTATTTACTTGAAAGATATGAGGATGAATAATTATCCAAATAATTGTCAACATTAATTCGTTATCTATTTTGTGGATTGATTTGCTCTTTCTTCCAATATTTTTTTAAAAACGCTAACTTTATGCCTTTTAAAGGTGTGAATTATTTAAGTGTTCAATTTACAACAATAAAACCATATTTTTTTCTTATGCGTGTCGTCTCAACTACCAGATGGTATGTATTGAAATTGCAATATATATATGTAGGTGGAGAGAGAGAAAGAAGAGAGTATAATATTGTCTACTGTCTCTTACTTCATAATTTTTTGAATGTCCAGATGACCTCATATTCATTCACAGCCATTTATCATAACGTTTGTATAAATTATAATTTGAGGTTAAAAAAAAAGTTGAATAAATGTATATATTCATATCTATACTGGATTGCCATATGGTATAAATTCCCATCTACTCTAAAATGAGTTGAATGCTTTTTTTGTTTTAATAATATGAATAATTCAATTATTATATTTCTCATAAACTTACAATATAATGCAAGTCAAACTATCATATTTGGGTGTCTGTTATAAAAAAGCGACAAATAAGATAAAGAAAGCAGTTGTAAGTGCTAATTTGTCTACCAATTTACATGTATTCAATATCTAGGTCAAAGTAATCCAAATATTACACTTTAATATTCATTAATATCTAAAGAACTAGTACATGGGCATATTCTTTATCAATACTCATTTATAGTAGGAATTATGTTGCTTTTTTTTCAAGAAATTGGAACTTTTGCCACAGGGAAAAAAGAAACAGTAATACAACAGGAATATAATATCTTTCAACAGAAATAGGTGAAATGCATGTGTTTTTTGTAAAATATAACTTGACCTCATGTATTCATTCTTGGTGTTTATTCAAAGACAATTGCTTTACATACAATTTAATATTTATTGGTAACTAAGATGAATGTTTGCTACCGTTATTGTTCCTTTTCTTATTCTTAAATTTTTTTCATATTACAATGTTCATGTAATACTATTTATCTGAATATCTCAATCCAATAACAATAATAGTGAGGAAAAAAATTGGTGATGCAAATGGACACTCCTTATGAATTGAACTATTCAGTTGTAGAATGGTTATTGTCATTGTAAATAACAATCATCAGCGCCAGTAACCATATAAATATAATGATAACTAATCACAAACAAGTTGATTTATCATCATGGAAAACTTCTAAATGATGTCAACGTTAATAGTAATATTCAGAAAGACGATTTACACTTCATAATTTATTTTAAGAAAACAAAGATATGTCACAACAACAAGAACAACAAAAATTCACTTATAAAGTTTATTATTTATACAGACCGAAAGTCTGTTCGCGACTATTAACACTTCATCATTCCGAATCCTAAACCTAGATTGGATAACCTGATTAAAAAGAGACATTTATGATTGAGAAGCAAACTGCTGAAGATAAATATGACTTATTTTATTATGCTAATGGTGAATGATGCAATCAACGCTCATTCTTGAGCACGTATAAAATGAATATGACAATCTGTTATAGAAATTATCAGCAGTCCTTAACAAACTTTTATATAACGTGGTGACATTCAAATTATCACAATTGAAAAGGCATTGTCATATAGTTGTTCTGAAAACATTGTCGTTATTCTTAAACAGTTATAATCTTATTTAGGTCTTTAATTTAGAAAAAGTAGTTCAATACATTTTTCATTAAAACTATACCCTATTACTTACTAAGGAAGTCAACTTTTGCATATAGTCTAAAGATGTTGTTTACAAAAAGTCAAGTTTTAATAAAAAGGACTATTAAGAACTCAACCGTAAAATGTTATTTACTAAACTATTCAAGAACAAATTAAAGCCACCAATTAAACTAGATCAATAATGTCAACTATATTCTTTTATCTCAGTTGGAAGTATCTAAATTCATACAAATCATTTATATATAAAATGTATTTTAGTTATACCAAGGCATGTGTACAAAAAAAGAAAATAATAATATTCGTTGTTAATTTGACGAGTAAACACATTCCCACCAAATTTTTTTTTTGTTTTTTTTTCGAAAAATTTAATTTTTCGCTTTATTTTAAAAAAGCTTAATTTTTTTTTACCTATTCTTATTAATTATGCACAACATGTGGTCGACATAATCTTGTATATTATCCTACTTTTTCTTTATTGTACCAAAGTCTTCTTCCATGGAAAGTTCTTTTATTATTATAAAGTAATTTAATTGTTTGGTTTTTTTATTTTTAACTTTTAATACTCTCACTGGATTAATTAATAATAATTTGTGTATTAAGCTCCTCCTTAAAACAGATGTCATAGAGAAACGAAGAAGAAGAAGAAGAAAGAATTGCCATATAAACATATAATTTATATTAAAGTGTTTAATCGTTTATGCATAATTTCACTAACAAGCATATCATTGAATGCCTCAATGAATTTATTCAATTGAAATATTCATAGAATAAAATTTATGGAATAATAATAATGATGGTGTTGGTGATGATGATGATGATGACAGTATATTTTAGCATAATCTCATTTATTTCTATTTTATACAAATATCAATGCTTAATATTGAATGAACGCAATTTGTCGCGAGGCGGAATCATGGATGCGCACTGCTGAGGAGTCCCACAATAAGACGAAACGGCCGTCCAGTGCTTCCAGGTTTTCCATGGTGGTCTAGCTTCAAGTGACTCATGATTTCAATTATATGAAAATTTATTATTGGAAACTTAGAACCATCAATTTGTATAGAATATCTAGTTGATACTACACTTTATTAATTTGAACGTTGTAATAAATAAATAAATAAATAACTGATAAGATTTATTGAATTCAATTTCTGATTAACCGGTTCATCGAATTCAAGCAATTAACCGGATCCATGTGATTTGGGTGGGTCAATTTGTGACAAATTTATTCTGGTATGCTAATGATAACTTCGTTCTAGAATGGTTAAGACAGTTTTATAGTATTCAGATCAGGTTGATATAGTTATATAAGCTTTCAGATCAGTATGAATAGTGAACGATTACTTGTGTTATTAAACAGTAAAATTAAATTAAATGTAAATAAATCACGAGCTAACCATAAAACTTATTCTTGCTTCCTTAGGCGAATATGACTACATCAAAATGTTAGTGTTTATTCATCAGCCTTTTAATTGCAACCATAATTGTGTAAGCTTCTCAATTTTATTAGAATAACAACTTAACAACATTTTATCCAATATCGTCCTTATAATCTAATATCAAAATGAATGAAAAACAATACTTTATGGATGACTTGTTCAGTAACTGCATGGAATAACAATTGATGTGTGTTCTTCAGCAACTCCGAGGATACTGCTCAATATATAATCAATCTGCCCTTGGCGAACACTTATTACCCTTTATTTGACATACATGATAAGGAAATAAACATGAAATACAACCACGTATATTTAACATAAATGCTGAAGGTATTTATTTACAAACAAATAAAAACTAAATGCATTCACAAAAGGAGGAAATATTTGGATTAATTCTCTAGTTTCATACAATTCTACTTGAAATTAACTTGTTCAAATATATCACTTGGCTTTTAGCACGTTTTGAAGTTCCTTCTACAAGGAATCAAGATTATGAACAAGAATGATTATCAAAAAGAAGGGCACGTTAAAATGCAGCATATATATTTGGACAGCTTGAAAGTGTAACCACCGCAAAAATGTAGGAATGTAAAAGGCTCCAATTTAATGATAACTGTTTGTAGTGGTTATAACTGTCAGTATTGTATTTTATACAGTAGTGGAAAGAAAAGGAAAATAAATAATAAATTCTGAGAAAAAATATTTTCCTTGGGATGAATTTTAATGAATTAATAAGAGAATATTGTACTTCTTAAGTTACTTTTTGTTAAGAATAATTCAGATTTAAACTTCTAAAGATGATTCCTCGGAACTATCACATGATATTTGAATCTGTTCTGATGAAATGAAGAGTTGCTTGGGTGAGGAATTAGTACAGGGGTTCTTTATGTCTTCTTCATCTCCATCATCTTTTTCTTGACTTACTTCTCTTATGTTTATTTTCGAACTATTTACAGATCTTTTCTTATTTACTGTGAAATCTTTTTCATGTTTTAAAGATGTTAAAGGTGTACTTGAATGATTTAATGTTTGTTCATGTGTTGAATATAATGTTTTATCAATGTTCAATGGGTTGGAATCCTTATCACCATTATCATCAGACTTATTCATATTTATAGAGTTTTCTCTATGTTGGTTGAATATTGTATTAATATAATTGCTAGATTCAAATAATGTTTTATCACTGTTATTGTTTCCAGCATAAATTTTACCTTTCACTTCACAATTATCACGTTCATTATGGATTCGGGTTAAATATTGTAATAAATCCGTCGGTAGACTTGATTGTTGTTGTTGATACTGATGATGTTGTTGCTGTTGTATTTGATTTGAATACCATTCAAACATTTTTTGCCATAGAAACGTCGTTGATGATGATATTGAGGATACTGAAAAGGGTTCATTTGTCGAGAGTGCTCCATTAGGGATAGGGGAATTATTATTAGAATTATTGGTACTTTGTTGATTTGTTGGTTGAGGCATAGGTAAATTTTCAGGATGTACAATATCAATAGTTCTCTTGTTTAAACGATCAACTTTTTCTGTGTCACTATGTTGAGGTAGTCTGAAATTAAATAATTTATTTGGTGATAGTATTGAATTCGTTAATGATGATGGGTTAAATAAAGTTGAATTGTTAAGTGAGTCCGTTCTTAATGGTCTTAACATTTGGGACATTTCAGAAGGCTTTATTGAATTAGGTAATAGTGGAGGGAATGATGTAAATATTGAAGGAAATAACTGCTCAGGATTGTGTATTTTCCGAAATATTTCATTAGGATCTTTTATTAAATCCGACTGTTTTACAATATCACAAGAAATTTGTGAATTAGAATTTATTTTAGAAGGACTAATGTTGAAAAAATTTGGGTTCGAATTTTTCAAAGCATCATTAATTTTCGAGTTATCACGATTAGTAGCTGATGGATATTCAGATCGATTGAAGAGGTTTAAATTCATAGGTTGTGGAACTGATATCATTGGTGGATAATTTATTGATTCAAAAGGTTTTAAATTATTAATTGTATTGTTATGTGAAAAATCAGTACGCTGTGATGTAAGATTAGAAAATTTAACCCGCGTATTTCCTTCTAAACCAAATATATCAAAAGGTAAATTAAACATATTTCTTGGTGGTGAGTTAACGTCATTTGCCTTGTTATCAGGGAAAACACTAGATTGAATATTGAAAGATTTTTGTCCTAAAGTTTGTAATTGATTCACTTTATTTTCATTTAGGTTCAGTGTTTCATGAGTTAAACATGGCTTTTTGGGGTTAATAAAATTTAAATGATTATCATATTCATGATTTACTTCATAATTTCGTTCTCTTTTCGTAGTCAGAAAGCTATCATTATCTGAACCCGGTGACCATATATCACTTTCACCTTCATGTGGTGATGAATTGTGATGAATTTTATTACATTTTATGCCACTGTCATATTCATCTTTTTCATAATTTTCACATTTTTCTTTTGTTGACTTTTCTTCTGTAAGTGGTATACAGAAACGATTAACATTAAAAGCGGGTTGAAATCTTGATGAATCAGATTGTGATGTAGTGCTTCTTCTTCTTTTTCTTTCATCACTATCATCATTATCTTTTCTGTCCGTATCATCTGAGCTTAGTTCATTATCCGGTTCACCATCACTATCAGAGTTATCCAATTGCCTGAAAATAGTCAATTGAATAAATAAATATTATTATTACATCCAAAAAACTAAACAAATAGTTTAATTTAGTTATACCTAAGTTATGAAGAATGAATCGAGATGATAGTATTTTTATTGAAAGCTCTATATTAACCATTGTAATGTAGGATTAAAAATTATTTAATCAGAGAAGATAATGTGATCTGACCATTCAATTAGTCAATTCTGTATCTCAATACAACTATGTTCGTTCAAATACATGGATATGAATGATTATTATCAGAATGGCGGTTTGTGGAGATTCTAGTTAGTTTAATAATTGAATTCATGAGTCAATTAAAGTTAGACCATCATGGAAAGCCTAAAGCCAGTGGACGGCCGTTTCGTCCTACTATGGGACCCCTCAGCAGTGCCCAGGACTTTCGGTCTCACGCGCGAACACTTAACCTCTAAACCGCTGAGCCGGCATCTAACCGTGTTAGTGTCTAACTTCAACCAAACCTCGAATTTCCGCGACCGTCCACCATTGCCTTCAGTCAAATCAAGAGAGGTAAAGCAGTGGGACCAGACAACATCCCGGCAGAGGTACTGAAAGCAAATGTAACAGCAACTGCAAAGATACTACACATCCTCTTCAGTAAGATTTGGGATGAAGAACAAGTACCAATAGACTAGAAAAAAGGACTTCTAGTCAAGATACCAAAGAAAGGCGATCTCAGCAAGTGTGATAACTACAGGGGCATCACTCTTCTCTCAATACCAGGAAAAGTCTTCAACAGAGTATTGTTAAACAGAATGAAAGACTCCGTAGACACCCAACTTCGAGATCAACAAGCTGGATTCCATAAGGATCGATCGTGTACAGACCAAATCGCAACTCTGCGGATCATTGTGGAACAATCAATCGAATGGAATTCATCACTCTACATCAACTTCATTGACTACGAGAAGGCATTTGATAGTGTGGACAGGACGACACTATGGAGGCTTCTTCGACACTACGGCGTGCCTGAGAAGATAGTCAATATCATACAGAATTCCTATGATGGATTAAACCGCATATTTACAACTGAAGAACATCTGGAACTCAAAACAATTGTCAACCAACACCAAGATCACAATTTTCAATACAAATGTCAAGTCAGTTCTACTGTATGGGACGGAAACCTGGAGAACTACGAAAGCCATCATCCAGAAGATACAAGTGTTCATTAATAGTGTCTACGCAAAATACTTTGGATCCGTTGGTCAGACACTATCAGCAACAACCTGCTGTGGGAAAGAACAAACCAGATTCCATTGGATGAAGAAATCAGGAAGAAGCGCTGGAAGTGGATAGGACACACATTGAGGAAAGCACCCAACTATGTCACAAGGCAAGCCCTCACATGGAATCCTGAAGGTCAAGGGAGAAGAGGAAGACCAAAGAACACATTACTCCGAGAAATGGAGACAGGCATGAGGAGAATGAACAAAAGTTGGATAGAACTAGAAAGGAAGGCCCAGGACAGAGTGAGTGGGTTGGAGAATGCTGGTCGGCGGTCTATGCTCCATTGGGAGTAATAGGCGTAAGTAAGTAAGTAAGTAACAGACATGGTTGATTATAAAATAACTTCTTAAAACTATACAGTTCGAAATAACGTCAGCTGAAGAATTACTGAAAATCATGGGAATTATTTATTGATTCCTCTCTAGTTGAAGTCACCTTAGTTTATGTGAACACAACCCCGTACTGGATTGAAACTTAAGATTTGCAATCATCTATGATACTTTTAAAATCTGCCCATTAAACCTGCTACACCAAATGTAACACCTCTTAAGTGATTTTTTTAGATTTAAGATTAAAGTAGGTATATAGTAGACTGTCAGTAGAAATAGTTAACTAAATTAATAGAAGACAGTTCTAATGAAAAATAGCGTGAACATATTACTTTATGAGTTCAAAGGATTATCAGTAATGTACTATTAATCTCAATTATAATTGTTGTAATTTACTCAGACGACGATTTAATAATTCTTATTTGAATAATCACTATTATTCTGTCTGTTATGAAAGTTAGCAAACAACATGGAGAATATTCAAAATGCTTTTGTACAGAGACTTATCAGAGTTTAAATTAGGTGAAAGACATTAAAATTAGAGAAATACTGTTAATATTTTACGAGTTTGGTAGAAGCTTAATAAGTGTTAGATATTACTGTTTAGTTAAGTAATTTGACTATACTATTGCTGTACAACTGAATATAACGCTGATCTAGAGAAATATATTAAACCGAACTACGTTGTTATTTATTTTATTGAAATCATATTAAGCATATAATATATTGATATAAGGCTAAAATACAAAAAAGGAATTTTTGATATGTTATCAAGCCTTTTAGTCTAGGTAGCGGGAAATAGTTTTAAGGAAATAATAATAAAAGCAACAATACTACTATAAACATAAATTGCTATCTAAAAAGCAATGATTGATCAGACAAAAAGATAACCAATTGATATACATTTAAAGTTATTAGCAATGAGTTCATCCACAATAACAGGTTGACGTTAGGTAACGTGAGTTACTATTAGGACAAACATTAGCTTTAATTAAAATGGATGATTGTAAACCCTAGATTTCACTATTAACAAATCTTAATTGAAAATTCAGCTAAAATGTTGTTCAAAAACTTTTTTCAGTATTTCTTTCTAATCAAATCTCACCTAGTTGATTGTGTAATAGCATATTGCCAATAATGATATCTTATAGCTAGGAGATTGAATCTTCTCAGTCTTTATTAATTGTTTTTGCGAAATAAACTAACCATATTCTTACATTAGATATTTAGAACTTGCAGTGTAAAAATTCCTGGTTGGAAAGGTATAGTAATTTAACGTACAAAGAAGTTAAGCCTTTTGATACTCGAAAGACAGTATCTTAGATGAAAAACTCAACAATCTACGGACAAAAAACTTGAAAGAAATGCCTTTTTATTGTACGTTTAAAAATAGTTACCGGGTGATCATAATAACTAGGCTAATTAAATGAATTAAAGAATAGAAAACTGGATAATCATAATTTATAACAAGTATTTTGTTGTCTTATGTATTTTAGACTTACAAAGTTATTTACTTAAATAATCTCATTTAACTCTTTGAAGTGTATGTGAACTTACCCACATCAACATTTAATCGTCTCTCGTAAATTTACGTAAAATAAGATTAATATCAGAAGGGGTTTTGTGGATATTATAGTAATTTTAATGGTTGAGATCATGAATCAATTGAAGCTAGATAACCATGGTAAACCTGGAAGCACTAGACGGCCGCTTCGTCCTAGTATAGGACAACATAATCAGCTGATGTTGACAGTTTTAGCATTTGTTTAGTATTCTGGAAGTACCACTTCCTTTGTAACAGACAAACTAACTTGCGATGAAATAACTCTACACTTAATTCTGTAACAATTTATGAATGCTCATTATGTCATTAAATCTTAAGACATATCATAACCACAGTACAATTCCTCTGTTCAATTTATGATAATTACTGAAAAGTATTAATAAGAAATAATGTTTTCTTTATTAATTACTAATGTCACTCAATAAACATGCATAACTTTGTTTACTAGCCATTAATTTACAGTTTTTGTGTGCATGGATTTTGTTACATTTGGGCTATGAATTGGTTCCAAAACAGTAACACTCAAGGTCATTATTATGGAAAAGCGATCGATTTCTGTAAGTTACTAATTATGAAATACAATACAAAAATTAATGATAATTCATTAAATATTTCACTTTTTTCAACCTAATATAAAAAGCCGGCTCAGTGGTCTATCGGTTAAGTGCTCTGGCGCGAGACTGGTAGGTCCTGGGTTCGAATCTCGCGAGGCGATGTCGTGGATGCGCATTGCTGAGGAGTCCCACAACAGGAAGAAACGGCCGTCCAGTGCTTCCAGGTTTTTCTTGGTGGTCTAGCTTCAATTGGCTAACGCTTTCAGCTATGAAAATACTAAATCTCCCCAAAAACCCCTTCTGATGAAAATAATATACGGTTTAACTGTTTTCTTGAGATCTGATCACTTTTTACCTACTTCTTAATGTAATTCATACTATCCGATAATCATTATATCGTCTATGGCCGCAAAAGAAATAATGAGAACATAAGATGAATGATCATTTCTATTATATTTCTAATCGACTGTTGTTTATACATAAGTTACTCTGTTGGTTTTATTTATTCTAGCCTGAAGGTGAGTCGTTGTTTATAATTTTTTAAAATGCTAGTTACTATCTAATTAATATTTAGGTTACCTAGTCAATCAATGAATAGCACATAAATGATTTAGAAAAAAACAACCCAGATCAACAGAAAATTAGTCATAATCCAGTGACTGAATCCTGTCGATGACATCTTCAGGGCAAAAAATTTTAGATGAAATAGCTTTAGAGTTTAAAATATAAGAAAAAGAATCAAATGTCATTTAATATCTCAGATAATCTTTTGTCTTTAATATGACATGAATTACTAATATATCAGTTTCTATCCTTTAAAAATTTAGACTTTGCTTAGATCCCTGAGCAAACTAATGATATCATGTCATGAAAAAGTGAAAATTTCATTAAAATGGTTAAATATGTAACCTATTTCTAAGATATAATTATTTTATTTATTGTCTTTTTACAAAATGATTACGAACCATAGTCAACTTTGTCTTTTCTTTAACTTTAAGTACATAATTGGACATTGTAATATTGGAAAATTGTAGTGAATGTCAACTCCGCCTGTAGCTCTTCTAGAGTTACTGCCGGTCCCAAGCCCGGGTAAAGGAGGAGGGTTGGGCATGGGGTTAGCGACCCCATCCCGTAGAAAAAATAACTCGCTAAAAAACGCTAACCAGAAAAAATAATTCAAACCATTTAAACTCTGCCCTGGGAGTTGGAGAAATAATTATGACGCCTCATAATGAAAGCCGAAATTTTTCGGAAGTCACGAGGCAGATGCACCTTCTTGTAATGAATATCATAGTTTACATGATAACTGATCTCAGTTTTATTGATTTTATTGCTGATTGTTTCGAAATAAAGGAGTCAGTTTATTTGCTTTTTAAACTCGTAGTTTATCTATAGACATTTTTATCTGATTACTTTTGTAGATGGACCCATACAGCAATCATTTTAGAGTTTCATTTAACAAAACAACATAACTTTGTGGTATACAATAATAACTACTAATTTTATCAGATTATCTCAGGACTTACTCCTGAGGTTATGTTACTACTTGAGAAAACAAAGATTTCTGAAATTATAAGTACGTCAGAAACTCTTGAATTTTGAATAGATCTTAAATTGCCATTACAAGCTGTCGAAAAAAATTTAGATTGTTTGTACTTATTTTGCAACTTTAAAATAAATCTTTGACTTGCTCTTGTTTATAAAACAGTTTTAAACCAACTGGTTTATTTAAATATTAGCATCAGTTGTTTGCCAACTCTTATTTTAACAACTGTTGAACATGTCGTAAAAATGGGAAGCGATTTTCGTTCATCGGTTAATTAATTTGAATACAGTTCTAACATCTTTGGGCAAAATTACTTTGCGCAGATGTATAAATTATTCAGTCTCATTCATAGATTTAAATATTATATTAAAAAGGTTAGCTTAGGCTTATAAGTACAAAGTATTTACAGAACACTCTTAAGGATTTGAAATATCCCATTGTGGATATTCTAGACTGAACCTCGATCAATCTTAGTAGACATCCCGTATGAATTGCCTCAATATAATCATTTTGTTACAAGTTTTATATAAAAGAATACATCTATTCGACAAGACTCGTGACAAAGTAGTTATATTGCGACAATCCTCACAAACTCAACATGTACCAAGACTGATCAAAATTATTTATATAATATATTAACAGCAATTCGACTGTACCCTTATTGGTTAATGAAATAATAAAAAGCGGGTACATAGTTGTGATAAGCAGGAAATAACAATTTTTGACACTGAATAGTACTGAAATGAAATGCATGTTACCATAAAAGGTTAAAAGTAGGAAAGTAAAATTCCCAAAGTCCAGAGACTACATTTAAGCACTTCTTTGGTTACAGTCTCAGCAAACTTAACTGTACTACCATAACGGTTTGAATGCTTGGGTTTTTTAAATCTATTTTCACGTTAATCCGGTTTTATATAAAATGATTTGATAAGTAATTATATGATCATGCCGTTCGAAATATGTTGAGCAAGTAACTATTTATACTTTGATCTTCATCTACGATTGTTTCTAGCAAAAAAGATTTACTACAGAAGAACATAATTGTACTGAAATCATGTTTATGTTCGTACCGTAAGACAGTAAAAAAAATAATAATCACATATAAAAGAATGATCAATGGAAAAGGTTAGCTCATTTATATAAACTCTGTAATCATTAGTATAACCACTTCAGTTCATTATTTGTTTGTTTTACTAAAGAATAAAATATCATTTGAAGTTTAATTGTGAAGTGGTATTAGTTAGAATGACATTAAAATTCGAGTATGGATCATATACCTTACTGTTAATTCACTAATCACCATCAATAATGAGAGGGTAAGTTATTTTCAGCTTTATATCACGATACCTCTTTTATTGAAAGTTAAAAAAACTATAATCCAATGAGCCACTCATTATGTATGACTAACAATTTTCAGATTCAGAATAAACTATTGAAATTTTACAAAGAATACATTATGTATTAGTCGCTGATATATTTTTGGTTTCATTTCATTCACAGTTGAATAAAACTGTTGTTTCAAAAGGTGTAGTTGGATTTTCAGTCGGAAAACGAAGAAAATCTTATAGAATAATTCTTGAAACAGCTGAAAATTTCAGCTAATAAAGTATGTCTGAAATTAGTTCACAAATTTTTATTCTGTTAAAAAACTTAACTATTTGTATTCATTTGATATTTATGTTAATATACTAAATCTACCATTGAATTCTACTAAGAGTTAAATTTTACTATATATACAAGGAAAGTATAACTAAATATTTTCCTCCAAGATATCTGTCATTATGAACTGATATTGTCTGCCATGAAGCCTGAAGGTTCTCAGTTCGACTTAATTTAGGGTCATGGATCAACACTACTTAGGAGTTTCATGTTAGTATTTCCTAGTTTCTAATGGTCATTTAATCAAGGTTAGTTACTGATGTAAACTGTTAACTATAAAGTGATTAGAAAACGTTATATTATATTCTTTCTCTATCCTACCAAACTTTAGTCATACTTTACAGAAGTATACCAGTAAAACAAGTGAGATTCAATATTATTTGAAGAGACAAAAATTAGGAACTCATAGATGCTACAATTCATTAAAAATTATGGCTATTCAGTGCTACTATAATCCAGAAAGAATTTAGAACTTTGAATTTGACTTGACATTTCGAGGATACTGTATTAGAAAACCAGTTTTTTACTTACTGGATTATATTCAGTGAAATTTTTGTTTCAAGTTCTCAGTAGAGATCAGAATTCAATTAAGTTGTAAAAAAAAACACTAAAATTGTATACTTTCATTATAGTTATGAACCATCTTTGTAAGTAGTACTGACTATAAATTCGTTAAACACTCAATAGTCTAGAACAAGCTAGGATAGGCTGATTGATTAACTGTATGTTTGTAACCCAAATAATAAAATTAGGATGAATTTGTTGAGTCCGAGTGAATTAGTAAGATATCTCACTACATGATAAAGTTGGCCACATACTTACTGGTGGGCATACTGTTAATCAAATCAGATCATTTAAACAGTTTTCATCCAATATTAGAACTTCCGTCTAAGTTAGAGCGAATAGTTTCACAGTATTTGGGCGCCGAGTTGATGTAAGACATTAAATAGGAGTAATATATTTGTAAAATCTCAGCGAATGAATTTGTAGTAAATCCAAGGTTTCGCCTGGCAATCTGGTCCAAGCTTTTTCAAGGAAATATTCATTCGCTGAGATTTTACAAGTATATTATTCCTATTTAGTTTTCATCCAAGTTTTTATGGACTGAAATAGAAGATGAAGTTATTAAATGAGTATTATCTTGACTTTGACAAATTCTATACCCAGATTGAAAGTGAATGAAACACATGTAACCAATTGTATTTTACACTATGAATTAGTTAAACATGTCGATTAAAAAGATTAAGCACCAATGTTTCTGGTTTGAATCATGTAATCATTTAAGTTTCCTTATAATTTCATAAATCACATATCTGTTAATTAATTGACAAAAGTGGCTTACTGATTTTTAGCTGCTGCTGCACGATCACGTTGTCGCCGATTTTTGAACCAATTCCCGACCTGTGTTGGAGTTAAACCAGTCGCATTAGCTAATTCACGTTTTTTTGCTGGACTTGGATAAGGATCTTGAAGATACCATTCACGTAGTAAACCTCTTGTACGCTCTTTGAAGCAATGCGTTTTTTGTTCACCGTCCCAAATTGTTCTAGGCATAGGAAATTTCTTTCTTACTCTATATTTATCGACTGGACCGAGTGGACGACCACGAAGATTTTCTGCTTCCTGATAATGTGCTTCAAGCCATAAGGCTTGAAGTTTAACATGGGACGATTTGGAAAATGTGTGTCTTTCTAAAATAGCATATAATTCTCTAAAATTTCTCGTATGAAATGCTGCAAGAGCTCTAGCTCTTAAAATTACTTCACTTTTGTTTAATACTTCCCATAAATTGGGATTCAATGGAAGTGACCATAAAAATCGGCTAAGATGTTCAATGTCACCCGCTTCTTCAAATGTTTGACACACTCGAATAATTTCTTGGGATGAAAACGGCAAGGAACTAGTTTGAAGTGATTCATTTTTAAGATCACTAGAAGATTTAAAATCTGTTTCTTGTTTGTTATTTTTAAGAGGTTTATTTGGTGTACTAGTAACATATGTCGACTGATGTGTTTCACTTAATAAACTATTTACTTTAATAGGTGACGCTGTTCTAGAATTACTCACTGTATTGCTGGCAGTATTTGATAGAGTAGATACAATGGGAAATGTTATCGTTGGAGACATAAGTGGTCTAATTTCCTTTTGATTAATATTATTTTGTTCACTAATTGGTAAGTCTGGAGTTGATCGTTTATCTAGTATACCGAATACTGAAGGTTTTGGCAACATAGGATATTCATCGTAATCTGGTCCCATATTTACACGATTAGCTTTTGCCATCATTAATGAGGAAAATAGTTTTTGTGGATTTAACATCCATTCATACGTTGGGCCAGAACTGGCGTTCAATAAGTTTATACTTTGTTTATTATGGTTATGATTACTTACATCATTGTATGAACCAATTTGAGGATTTATATAGTTCATTCTATGTTCATTACCATCCTTTGTATCATGTTTGAATTCTCGAGCATGAATATTTGAATTGAATGTAAGTGGACAGTCTAATGGTAAATTCACATTTCTCAACTTCATATCTGTATTGGACAGTGATGTTGCTGTCGAGCTATTTGTTGTAGTCATTGTTGATTTTGATATTGGTATCATCATCTCATTCATAGCAGTAATATTTGGCAAATCATTTCGAAGATGTAATGTATTATAATTAGGTAAGTTCATGAGAGAAAATGGTAAATAATTAGAAAGAAATCGCTTCAATGCTTGTTCATCTGGTAATTTATCACTGAAACTTATTTCTTGAACATTTAATTTGGCAGATTCCATTAGCTCAGATGTAGCCATCATTAAAGTAAATGGATTTCTGATACCAACTGTAAGATTATTTAGTTTAAATAACAGATCATTGTAGGATCAGTATTTTTTTTGTTATATTATGATTGAATTCATCAGTGTACCACTTTTGTCTTTCTGTCCACTGTATATCATGACTACACAACAACCATACATTATTAAATTGGTATGAAATGGACAAGGCGTCAAATCAAAAATGATACTATAATCCTATAAAAAAAATTAAATGCATATATCTATCTATCAAGGGATGTCATAAAATCTAATAGAATTGATCACGCGAATTTCACATATGAGTAGCATGAGAAATCGGCACTAACTATATCATTGGAAAAGGAATGAAAATGATTGGACAGACAGACAGAAATGAATGCTAGTATAGGGTATGAATTGAAAGCTTAAAATTAAAAGATAAATATTATAAACTGTATTGATATACATTTCTATTTCTCACCCCCTATCACAAGAATTTTATTGGATAATTTACTACGAGAGAGAGAGATAAATGATTCCAATTTGTATGTATCAACAAATATAAAATGAGATAAATAGAAACATAGAAGGGTAGAAGATTATTTTCAGACAGAGAAACTTGATACACACGCTATAAGTGTCAATGGGTCACAAATTCAAATGGTTATAAAAATTTTTTTCTGCATCTTCCCCTATAAAATTTACTGTTGATTTCTCTCTTTCGTCTTAATTGCTAAGGTATATGATGAAGAACAAAATTGGAGAATGATCAATTCATTATTTCAGCCCCCTAAAATAAAATAAACAATTTAACTTTGATTCATTTAGGTTTGAATCAAATTTCTGTTAGTTGCTCAAACGAATAGACCATTAAAATGAGTTTATTTGATGGAATTCTGTTGTACATTTCGTTATGAATAAACATTACTTCTTGAGATTTTGAATTGAAAAGGCAGAGTATCAACAAATTAATCCATCTCATAAAGATCCGTCCAGTACACTATAAGATATACTTAATAATTGACATCAAAACAATATTACACAGTTGATCGGATAGAGTCTAAAAGAATGACCGATTGATCAAATATCAATTATGAAAACTACTTCACCTACAAATACATGTCTAGTGAGATATAAATTTGGTATACCTTAATTCAAAACTGTATTAGTACCTAGAGTTCGTAAATGAATAAACAAAAATACTTTTTTTATGTAAATGCTTTTTGTTGTTGGTGGAAATCGATCTAACTTAACAACTATGGAAAACAGTCCACTTATCTCAACGTAGTCTGTAGCAACTATGAAAAACATATTCTTGATTTCCTTAAGATTTTAACCTATGGATCCCAAATTAAATCGTGACTATCGTAGAATCTCATCAGAAACTGTGTAAACTGTGTAAATTCCATTAATGTGTAGTGTTTAACAGAGAACACTAAACTTATCATAGAAAGTTCCACTCTTCACAATAACCCTAGATACTGTTTACTCCATGCCCTAAAAATGTAGGTTACTGTCGAGAAAAATTAACAAAGTAGGATGAAGTAGGTGTGGTTACTAATTAATCGTCAAAACCATTCAAATAAGTTACCGCTATCACATACACACCAACAAATGCAGGCCAATATAAACAGTGTACCAGCAGCCTATGCATCAGTAAGCCTCAACATACGTAATGGAAAGAGCAAGATCCTCAAATATAACACAAAGAACAACATAATCACACTTGACGGAGAAACTCTGGAACAGGTGGAAACTTTCACATACCTGGACAGCTTCGTTGATAACCAAGGAGGATCTGATATAGACGTAAAGGTAAAGATTGAAAAAGCATGAGCCTCATTCCCACAGTTGAAGAACATATGGAACTCAAAACAACTGTCTGCAAGCCAACGTCAAAGTGAGAATATTCAATATGTACGTCAAGACAGTTCTACTCTACGGAGCTGAAACTTGGGGAACTACCACAACCATCATCAGAACAGTACAAGTATTTATAAACAATTGTCTACGTAAGATACTGAATGTTCGTTGGTCGGATACCATCAGCAACAACATACTGTGGGAGAGAACAGTCCAGATTCCAGCTGAGGAGGAAATTAGAAGAAGACGTTGGAGTTGGTGGGTAGGACACACATTGAGGAAATCACTAAACTGCATAACGAGGCAAGCTCTAACTTGGAATCCTAATGGGAAACGAAAAAGATGAATGCCAAAGAACACACTGCACCAGAATTAGGAGTAGACATGAGGAGGATAAATAGGAACTGGAAAGGATTGCCCAGGACAGAGTTGGATGGATAATGCTGGTGGGCATCCTATGCTTCTTAGCGAGGGCTAACAGGCTCAAGTAAGTAAGTAAGTAATCTGTTAAGTCCAAATCGTCTGGCTGCATGCAAGCTGTCCATTTTATTTTATGCTTCCCCTCAGATATTGTGGTCTTCATAATCCAGTCAACCACCAGAAGAAACAGAAAGAGGGAGAGCAGGCAGACTTGTTTGACTCCATGTACGACATTGCAGTATAGTCCATCGCATGAATTCCATATGACGTTGACGATCATTCCAGGCACATCGAACTGTCGGAGAAAATCCCATAATATTTGCCTATCCATACTGTCGAATGCTTTCTCATAGTCAATGGAGTTGATGTATAGTGAAGAATTCAATCCAAATGATTGTTCAACGATGATCAGTAGTGTCATTATTTGGTCTGTGCACGACTGCTCTTTACGGAATCCGGTATGTTGATCATGCAGTTGAGCGTCGACTGAACTTTTCGTCAGATTCAGCGACACCCCGTTGAAAACTTTTCCTGGTACCGATAGCAGTGTGATGTCTTTGTAGTTCTCACATTTGCTCAGGTCTCCATTCTCTGGTATCTTGATGAAATATCGTTTTTTCCAGTCTGTCGGCACTTGTTCCTTCTCACAAATCTTCCTGAACACGACGTGGAGCATGTTTTCAGTTGCTTTTATGTTTGACTTCAGTACTTCGAATGGTATGTTGTTTGGTCCTGATGCTTTCCCACTCTTCATTTGTTTGATGGCCAGCCATCCTGATTTCTTTGATCGTTGATGGAGTGAAATCTATAGGAAGGTCTATAGGTGCTGCTTCGATATCTAATGAGTTCATTAGGGTTGGCCTGTTCAAGAGTTTCTCAGAGTGTTCTACCCATCTGTTCCTCTGTCCTTGAATTTCAATGATCGTCTTGCCCGGTCTCTCTGGTTTACTATATTTCCCTACCAGTTTCTTCGTTATGTTATATGGTTGTTTCATATTTTCTTCTGCAGCAGCTTTTTCCACTGTCATTGTTAGATCTTCTCCGTATTTCCGTCTGTCAGCTCCAATGTTCCTCTTCACCAGCTTGTTTGCTTTTGTGCACTCGGTGAGTTCCTTGACTTTTTCTCCTCTTGTTCAGCTGTTGTTCTTTCTTTCTTGAATCTTATCCAGAGTTTCGACCGAAATCCATTCCTTATGATAATGTATTTCGCTTTCCAGAACTTCCTGATCCGTTGAAGTTAGTGCCTCTTTAACCCCTTTCCAATTGTCCTCCATAGTAGTTTCATCTTTGAGTAAATTATTTTTTACTTTTATTATTAGTGGCTTTATTCAATATTATATTTTTGGTACAATGTAGAATTCTCTGAACAAAGTATTTCAACAAGTTTCCTTTTCTTATTTCTTGATTGATCCTTGCGATAAATATTGAGTGGTCGCCTGTTAGATGTTAGGAGTTCGGGAATCGATATCTGAATAATGTATGTTATTTTCAATGCATATTACCAGCAACCACGATGTCTCTGATTGGGCTTTTTTGTAACTTGTACAACAAAATGTAAACTTTTCACAAACCTATCTGAATAGGTTATGAGACTATAATAATGTGTTAAAACAAACAAGAAAACAAATAACCTGTTGAAATATCCAGATGGCAGGAACAGGTATTCAGATATTCAAGCAGACCGCCTTTGTTCCCAATCAGATCTGGTAAGACTTGAACCCTGTTGTTGAGATCTATCTTGAATTCATTAAGTTTGTTAGTATTTCGAAGGAAGTCTGTATTAAACTTTCGTAATGCTGTTTCCACAGTTGTCCAGTGTTTCTCTAGCTTCAGTTTCTTCTTGGCCACAACCAGATGGTGGTGATTCGAAACTATGTCAGCTCCTCTCCTGGTTCTCACATCTTCCATTGACCTTGTGAATAATTTAGTGATGTAAATACGATCGATCTGGTTCTCCGTAGTGTGATTCGGTGAGATCTATGTAGGTTTGTGTAGGAATATTGTGTTGCCTATAACCATTTTGTTGAATGTATATAAATTTTCAAATCTGTCACCATTCTCGTTCCTTTCTTCCAGTCAATATCGTCCCATAATATCTTCATACTCGGTGTTGTTCATTCCGACCTTGAAGCTCAGGTCTCCTATCAGAATGATATGGTTTCCTTTGAGATAGTTCTCTATTATGGACTGCAGTTTCTCATAGGAGTGGTCTTCATCATCTCCACTTCCATCAGTGGTGTAGGCACAGTACTGGATAACACTGATTGTAATCCCCTTCTTTGTTTCGATAAATGCCTCTATGATCTTGGATCCATGAGATTCCCACCCTATAATTGCTTTTCGTGCTTCTTTGGACAGCGTCAGTGCAACTCCTTGCATGTGCGAGGTCTTTTCTTCTTCATGACCAGAGTACAACAACACCTCTCCAGTAACTAATCTTTTCTGTCAAACTTGCGTACTGTTAGTTTCACTTACTCCCGGAACTACCAGGTTATATCTTTTCACCTCTACAGTTATTTGAATAACTCTTCTGGTCTCACATTGTTGCTCTGATGGTCAGAAGGATCATTAGTCTTGTGATATCCAAAGAATCTCAGCTTTCATTATGAGGCATTATAATCCTTTTAAATGAAGACCTTTCAATTCCCAGGGTCGATTTCAAATAACTTAAGTGCTTTATTAGGCAGAGTTTTTTTGGCAAAGTTCTTTCCTGAGGGATGGGATTGCTAAGCTCATAGCCAACCCTCCTCCTTTGCTCGAGTCTAAGACCGGCAGTAACTCTAGAAGGGCTCCAGGAGTTGACTAGGTAATAAGCTAAAATATTATGAATTTTAGAATTTATCCATTCGTCTTTATAATGGCTTTTGACCAAATGAATTTATGGTCAGTATGGGGTTTGTGGAAATTGTAGTAACTTTATCAGTTGAATTCATGGATCAATGTAAGCCAGACCACCATTGAAAACTTGGAAGCAATGGACGGAGTCCCATACTAGGACGAAACGGCCGTTCAGTGCTTTCAGGTTTTCAATGTTGGTCTAGTTTACATCGATTCATGAATTCACCTATTAAATGAATTTAATCAATAATCTGTATTCTGTAAATAAGTAACTATCAATCAGATGATCAATTACTTTATCGAAGTTACTTGATTGAATTACTCCTTAGATTAACCATATTGCCTGAATACATTGTAATGAAGTAGATATAATTACACATTGTTAATAAATATTCTTTTTGACTGGTAATTATTCTGAATAATCATTTTCAGAATATTTCAAGCACATAAACAATATTCAGAATAGGAATTCGACTATACGTATCTGTTTTCAATGAATATTTTTAACAATCTACTAATATATAATTATTATCTACAATGTTATCACTGTTGAATTCGTTATGTCAATTGCAGTCATAAAAATCAATGGGAAAATTCAAACAAACAATACCAAGTGAATTCATATTACCTAGAGTTTTGCTTTATTTATTTTAAAATTTCAATCCTTCATAGTAAATGTTAATGCGATAATTTTTCATAATGTCACTTCATATCATTACGCTTAAATGTGAGTTTGAACTAAGCATGTAAACTGAATTGGTCTTTTGTTGAAATTAATTCAAATAGTTTAAATCACGAAATGACCTTAGATAGACTGCTGCTGAAAAGCAAAGAATGCTAGACATCTATTTCGTCCTAGTTTGGGTCTCTTTATTAGTGAGTACCCATGATCCCTCCACAGAGAATCGAACTTAGGACTTTCAATATCTCGCGGTCTCTGAACCGGTATTTAACGATGTAGATGTTTAGATTCTATCAGTTCACGGTGTCACATAACCATTTTGTTTTTGCTGTAGTGCATAACTCTCTCACAACTTATATAGTTGAACCGCTATTCAGGTCAGTGGTCTATAGGTCAAGTGTTCATTGCAATACTAAAGGTTCTGGGTTCGACTCATCGTGGCGGAGTTGTGGATGCTCACCACTAAAAAGCCACTCAGGACTATACAGCTGTTCAGTACTCCTTGCTTTTCACTAGCGATCCAGCTAGGATCAGTTCATAATTTAAACTGTGAAAATTTTACAATCTTTACAAAAACCGTTCGAATAATTGAGTGATATCCGTTTCATGATAGTTGAGTAACTAGCACCTGTTATTATTATTTAACTTTATATTTAATAATATACCATAGATAACATCAGACTAACCATTTCGAATGATATACCAATAACTGTCTGGAGTTCAATCTCTTGTGGAGTCATCAGTGGGCACTACGGATAAGTATCCAACAATTATCGAAAAGTTATTCTCGACATTTTTGTCTCCATTGATTCTTTGACTAATATCAATTCAGAACGAAAACCATCTTCAAACAATGCAAAATGAGTGTAGAACACTTGATTACATGTACATAAGTTTAGAACTTCGATGAACTTCTTCACAAGATTATATAAATGTTATAAAGAGTATTCATGTTTTTTTGAAGTATTCGAATATTAACAATATGACGGCTTTATGATAAACTATAACTGTATTGATCAAGATTATCACAGAATATATAAAGTATCAATTTAGCATCATATTTCAGCTTAACAAGTCTATCAATCAGTCATAATGTTTACAGCTGTCTAAGTAATCTTTTACTTAAATTCATCATTATGAAATAATATTGAAATAGTCATTTACTCATCACTAAGTCAATGATTATCTAACTAATGTAAACATATTTTATTTATCTAAAATAAAGAAAAAAGAAGAGACATATTTACACTGATAACATGAGCATGAAATTCGGTAGTTGGTGTCTTTGATTAAAAACAGAAATTAAAGCACCAGATTTGTTTACTTAAATTAACTTGATTTTTATCAACTGAGATTGGTTTATCTTTATGTACATGTATAAGTGAGTGGATATGTGAATATATTTGTATATTCAACAAGTAGCATATATATACATGGGTATGTATGGTTTCTTTAAACATCTATACATAATGACACGATATTTATGTGAATGAAATAGAAAGAAATCTGTTCTTAATATGTCAATCATTCTTTTACAAACCAGATAGGTATGATGATAATAAATGTCGATGATCATTAATAAGAGAGAAAAAAAATGATATTCTACAAATTTAATAATAAATACAACAATACGTTGTCTAAGAACGTTTCGTTAGAAATCTTTTTCGCCTGATCTGTTATTCTGTATCGCTTGAAATAAGCTCTTTTTACAAACTACTGATCCTTTCTGTTCAACAACTACTTTATAGAAAGTTGTGTGTAACGTGTATCAGTAGAGTTGGTATAACCATAAGTTATAACTAGGCAAATTAGAAATTCTACTATGCTTGATCACTTACAAAACAGCTACAAATTCAACTCAGGGAATGGCATATCTCTGACCGGTTAATAAATTACAAAATTTAAACCACAGCCTTTACAAACTATTTGTCTCGTCGTATATGTGATGAACTCAGTATTGTTAAGTCTTGATACTTTTCTTTCCATTCATATGCCTGCTTTTCGTACTCTCAGAAGATGTACAGGTACCTGATAAGATAAAACTGGCCAATTATTTGTAAGTTTCCAAAAGTCTGTCCAAAACCAAACTAATAATGATGTAAAAATATTCACCACTTTCAATGCGCTTTCAGTAATAACCTACTCAAAACAGCGAAATATATTCACAAAAATTAAGGAAAAATATTTGCAAACACTGTAGGTGAAATATAGGAATTTACAAAGCGTAGGAGTAAGTCTCGAATAATGCAAAAAAACGTAATCTGTTAAAGTAATAAATCGGAAGAATTTTCTTCAGCATTAGCAAAACATGGAAAGACCAAGGAGGATGAGATGTAAAACTTACATTAAGAATAACCACATGTAGCATAGTTTTTATTACAGAATTCGAATAACACAAAAATCATTCAGTTTCAGCAAGCGGTTTAGATACCTTGAATGTCGTTTGTTAACGTTAATAGTTTTACAATTAGAAGGATTTAGTGCATAACCACTGAAGTAGGCCATCGTTCAATATACACTAAGAAGCCATTCATTTTCAGACAACTGGAAGAGGAATAAACTTGCATGGATACAGTAACATTGTTCGCATAATGAACTAAGGTGTACTTTGTAGAGGATGACATATCATGCAAGAAATAAAAGAAAATGAAAAGGGGAAGAATGGCTCCACAAAGTACGCCATCTTAAGTTAATAAAAGACTGGAAGAATTTCCTTTCTACATATTTGACTATTTTCTTTCATAAAAATATGAAGACAACCGGCAAGTTATCCAGCTCTCAAAGTTAACACCAAGAAAATTGCTTCGTAATAATGGCTTGGAAATATAATCCAAGGCAGTGTTATTAAAAAAGTAGATAAAGAAAGCTCTTTACTCTTATATCAAAGCGACCGCTATATTATGATGCCAGATAACTGCTGCATCCAAAGAACATCTTTCGAGTTTATGAACAACTTTATGTGGATCAATATCTTCCCATTGTGTAACCCGAAGTATGAGTAGAAATACTTGTTCTATTGTTTCATGAAAAGAGGTTATTTCTATGGATCTAAACTTGAAATTCTTATCACTGGATAGATTATTTAGTCCTGGATTTGTCTTGTTTTCCTCCATATTTTGGATATAAAATTCATTGAAAATGATTCATTAACAACAGGGTGTTGTTAAACAGAATGAAAGACTCCGTAGATACCCAACTTCGAGACCAACAGGCTGGATTCCATAGGGATCGATCGTGTACTGACGAAACTGTAACACTACGAATCATTGTGGAACAATCAATCGAATGGAATTCATCACTCTACATCAACTTCATTGACTACGAGAGGGCATTTGATAGTGTGGACAGGACAACACTATGGACGCTTCTTCGACACTACGGCGTGCCTGAGAAGATAGTCAATATCATACGGAACTCCTATGATGGACTAAACTACCAAATCGTCCACGGAGGACAACTCACCGACTCGTTTGAAGTAAAGACCGGTGTTAGACAAGGTTGCTTACTCTCACCCTTTCTCTTTCTCCTGGTGATCGGCTGGATCATGAAGACGTCAACATCTGGAGGAAATCATGGGATACAGTGGACAGGCAGGATGCAGCTTGACGATTTAGACTTCGCGGATGATCTGGCTCTTCTATCACAAACGCAACAACAAATGCAAGAGAAAACGACCAGTGTAGCAGCAGTAGGTCTTAACATACACAAAGGAAAAAGAAAGATTCTCCGATACAACACAGCATGCACCAATCGAATTACACTTGACAGATAAGCTTTGGAGAATGTAAAAGCCTTTACATATCTAGGCAGCATCATCGATGAACACGGTGGATCTAATGCAGATGTGAAGACGTGGGTCGGCAAGGCAAGAACAGCATATCTACAACTGAGGAACATCTGGAACTCAAAACAATTGTCAACCAACACCAAGATCACAATTTTCAATACAAATGTCGAGACAGTTCTACTGTATGGGGCGGAGACTTGGAGAACTACGAAAGCCATCATCCAGAAGATACAAGTGTTCATTAACAGTGTCTACGCAAAATACTTCAGATCCGATGGCCAGACACTATCAGCAGCAAGCTACTGTGGGAGAGAACAAACCAGATTCCATCCAGCGGAGGAATAAATCAGTAAGAAGTACTGGAAGTGGATAGGAAACACATTGAGGAAATCACCCAACTGCGTCTCAAGGCAAGTCCTCACTTGGAATCCTTAAGGCTAAAGGAGAAGAGGAAGACTAAAGAACACATTACGTCGAGAAATGGAGATAGATATGAGAAGAATGAACAAAAAATGGATAGAACTAGAAATGAAGGCCCAGGACAGAGTGAGTGGGTTGGAGAATGCTGGTCATTGGCCTATGCTCCATGGGGTAACAGGCGTAACTAAATAAGTTTTCCAAGATAGTTTAGGAATTAGCAATTATATTTTACAATACAAAACCTAACTATGTAGACTTCTTATTGACTGACTATCAGGAAATAGTAAATAAAATTGTTACATTTATATGGTGAATGAGGGTAAAATGCTGAAATTTTAAATAAACATGTCGTGAAATACAAATTTATAAAATTTATTTTAAAATTAATTGTTTTCAGAATCTTGTTGGGCAAGGAAAAATAAACGAAGAAAGTGTACAGTTTCATTTGTAGATGAGAATTCCATAGAAATCCACGGTTTAATAGTACTGATAATGATAGGTATTCATAAGTATTAATGAATCCAATTGCTGGTTAATTTAGTAATGTAATCATGAAACTTAGCAACAAAAAACCATTATTATGATTATTTCATCTCTTAATGTAATATGGATTCATTTAACAATGATAATTTTCTCAAAAGTAATTTTACTATGGAAATTAATCAAAAATGAATGAAATCTGAATCAGTTTATCAGTTATTTATGAAAATAAATAAAATTTTGATAAGGATAAAATTTCAAATAAAAATCTGTTTATTTATTTCTGTTATTTTTTTGTTTCTCTCTCTCTCTGTGTCTCTATTGTTCATTCCTTCGGTTTGTCATTTTGTCCACAATGTTTTCTATTAAAGTAAGAAATAGCAATACTTAATATTGTTCTTATCACATTTATTATTATTGTCATTATTAAGACAATGATGGAAAATCAATGAAAAGAGAAGATTTTACTGAAGGGATATATATATATGTCATACGAAAACAAACAATCACTTCTGATCATATTACCCCATTTCACATTTATTTTCCATTATTTCTATGTTCGATTCATCTCTTTTCTATACTGTAGAATTTTATTAATTTGACTGTTTATTTCTATCCTCCCCCCTATTCCACAACTTTATTTAATCATGTTAGTGATATTTAAGAATAATAATTTAGTTATGTAGATATGATCATTAACGATGAATACAATCAGTTGGTAAACATTTATTGTAATTACTTTCAAATTCAGTTTTGCTTTTAAAACGTTTCTATGGTTAAGTATCAGTAAACAAAAGTTGTATCATTCATTACTTAGTGATACATAAATATCTATATCTACACAGATACACACCTATACATTCAAGAACATATAATCAGAAGTATATAGATACATCCATATAAAGCTTACAAATTATTCAATCATAAACATCCGAGTAATAGTTTAGCTGTTAAAATCACTATCAAATTTCTTAACTCATCAACAACAACAACAAAAAAACATACTAGAAATGTTATAATTGTTGACAAGGTGAACAACTTATAATTTTGTTATTTGATGCTTTTTCATTTTCAAACGAACGACATAAAGATACTGATTAGTTTACTAATGTATATCGTTGATGAAGATAATACGATCTGTTAGGTTTTATGTTTCTAAAAAAATTATTAAGCAAATAATAACTTTTTATTTAATATAGGTGAACAGAAAGATGAAATAAATAATATATTTTTTATATCCCAATGAGTAGAAAAATTAGATTTTCTGATGTTTCGTGACTCAGTGTAAGCCAGTTCTTCAGAGAATAAATAACCAAATCTACCCAATGTTCAATTTATTCGAAATTATCAAATCAAAACTTGGTAATCATACCCATAAAATACTGCAAACTTTTGCACATTAACTTGGCTAAGTGAATAGTACTCGTCAGGAAGTAACAGAAACGTTCGTGAGTAAGAAATGCTATCTGTACACTTTAAGACAGTTTCTTTTATCATGATGATGTAATACTACGTATATTTCTGAAGTTTCGTTGATTTTCTCTAGGCATTTGATATTTTGTCTATATATATATATATATATATATATATATATCATTATCGAAACTATACATTGTATATTACTAGTGAACTGAAGTCTTGTAAAACATGAATTATTAAGTTTCCCTTTAATTAATTAGTCCAAGTTTAAATAGTACAACGGAACAACACGAATATTAGGTACGATCAATCAAAAAACAGGTCTGAAAGAAAGATGAAATGTTAACTAGAGTATTGTACAAATTTTTTTACGAAAAAAGTCATACGAATAAAACAGTCATCTATCATATAAGAGTGCTGATTCACCATATTCTGTTATCATACATATAAGGTTCTCTAATTTCGAAATAATTAATTTATCTCCTTCAGTGATTAGATTCAGATAATAGATTTATTATTTTTCCAGATGGTAATTGAATGTCACTGAAATTTAGGATAAAAGTAAGAAGGAAAAGGTTAATTTATTATGTAATTTTCCAGATTATTTAAAAGTCGGAAGGCGAAAACAAAGAGCATAAATACATTTCTCAATCGGCTAATGGAATTTGAAGATCATGAATTATGTTCTACTGAGAATCAGTGAGTATATCGGTGACGAACCTTTGGATGCAGTAAAACGTATTTTTCATTATATATTACTATATTGTACAACGGTCATGTATTATTATGATTATAAATATTTTTCTGACCCAAATAGAATTATTATGGAAATCAGCTTGAAACTTGACATATAATTGAAAATTGTTAGTCTAAATGTTACGATTAGGTAATTGATTTTATATTAAACTTATTAGTAAGGAGACGAAGAAGTTGTTGATTTGATGAATGCATTTCCCTACATCCGATTATACAAATGGAAATAAATATACACACTTTAAATATACCCAGGAATGAATTATAAAACATCCTCCAGGCATCTCATGTGATTTAATGTTACTATCACAAATGGCGATATAAAAACTAGTTGTAGATGCCGTGAAAATATTTCCAGGTACTATAAGTTGAATTAATTGGTTAGTAAGTTTTATTTTATTTAGAAGCACTGGAACTAGTTTTAGGGATAGTTACCACTGCTCAGCGAGGCGTATCTACAATCCTACAGGCAATAATATTTCTTGTGAAACTTAAATTCACCTCACTCAGAATCACAGTCAGAAACATTACACTGAGTTATTCGAGCCTAGACTAGCTTCCTGATATATATATATATTCCCATTGTTATTTAGGACTGCAATTGATCAGTCTCTTGTTGGCATATGTGCATCCTGTGCGGGCTGCCTCGATATTGCCTGAAGTCACAAGCTTTATATGTAATGATGGATAGTGGCTAGCAGCGGAATCCAGGACGCGCGATGGCATTTGAAGCGGACGGTACTGGGTTCGAGTCTCAGAGTGAACATCAACTCTGTGATGCAAGTACATCCATTTGACGAGTCCCAAATAGGATGAAACGCGCGTCCTGGATTCCACTGCTAGCCACTATCCATATTTGTTCATATTCATTATATTGTTTTTGTCCGATTACACTTCTCTATTTTTTAAAAAGAACTTCAAACTCACCACATGATTCTCTTTGTCCCAGGATTATGATTTTACATTTTCTACTAGTTTTGATGATCATTTACAGTTTTTTTGTACTTACTACTTTAAAGTGTTATTATTTGCCAAAAAAATAATCTGATTAATAATTATGATTGAAAGCATGAGTCAATTGAAGCTAGACCACCAAAGAAAACCTAGAAGCACTGGATGGTCGTTTCGTCCTATTGTGGGACTCCTCAGCAGTGCGCATCCTTGACCTCCCCTCGCGAGATTCGAACCCAGGACCCACCAGTCTCGCGCTATAGCACTTAACCGATAGACTATGAACATACTAAATCTCCACAAAAAATCCCTTCTGATAATAATTATGAATTTTGTTTATTAATAACCATTCTCAAAATTACATTTCGTGACAGAACAATCTTGAATAGTTACATATTATATCTAAATTTGATATAATCAGAAAATGAATAACCCGTGTCATTTGTTCTTACTCATCACCTTACTAACCAAGGTATAACCTCAAAAGTATCAAAACTAATTCTCTACAAGTGTCATTATGATAAACGATATAATTATGTATAAGATATTTTACATTAAATTAACAAATAAAAAAGAGATCTAAAAAAAGAAGTATTGTATACATGATAGTGTTGAAAAACAACTGATGAAAAGTGTTTTGAACAATGAGAATTATAGATGTATAATTATGGGTGTTAAGACATATGTTAATATTTTAATGAAATTTATCACTTATAAACAAGACAATCTGATGATGATGTGAAGAAATTAATCTAATTTTATATTATAAGAAAAGGATCATTTCATTTATGTTATTAATCGCGTGACAATTAACTTATTATCATTATTGTATATACAAATATCTCCACAAAACCCCCTTCTGAATGAATATGAAAGTAAGGCAAACAACAATAATAATAAAGATTTCTATTCATATACATTTTCATAATAAGGAATATGTATTACTATAAAGTAGTATACATTAAATACACTTGTTAAGTTTTAAAAATATTGAAATGAAACCATTAACCATGGAAATAATAAGTTGGTTAAATAAAACTTCAAACAATCTGTTGATAATTAGAGGTGTTTACTATTCCCCCCCAAAAAAAAGACCTAAGTTAATAGTAATAAAATTGTATGAATTAACTAAGTGAATGTAGATCAAAATTATTAACACATGATAATAGTAATAATAATATGAATAAACTTTAAATATAGAATCTACTAACAACTGGGAACTGCTTAGTGAATCACGTAAATAACAGAAGACGACATTTGATTACCGTGTAATAACAGCAATAATAATCGAGAACTTATGTTATTGAACATAAAGCATCAGTTGAATACTGCTTCATCTAACAATTGGGCCAACATTCTAAAATGAGTTTTCCAATTATATGATAATATGAATTAAACAAATAAGCTTCTACTTTACCAAAAAATATGGTCTTATAACCTGACCTTGATGTTAATTATCTATTACAGTGATAAGTGATGCTCGTCAATGGATCAAATAATTCATTTTATTCCATCTATGGATGGTTATCATTGGCTACTGTTGGGTTGATTTCTAGGCTAAGTGTGGAATTTCATGCAACTTCGATGTAGCCAGTTCAGTTGACTTAGTTTGACATAATATAACCTAACCTTACATTCATGGAACCGATCTCAATTTTATTTTTAGGTCTTTCTCTTCTTCATCATCATCATTAAATAATTATTTGAAAGCACATTATTTACCTCGGAAAATAAATGAACTAGTACGTATTTGTATCCTTTTATCCTATAGGTTTATATTCATCTTGTAAAAATTAACTCACGCTTTTATAAAGTTGAAAACATAAGTGTAATCAAATGGATATATATAAATCATATCTTTAAGTGAAAAACAATAGTTTATTAAAACAAAACAACATGTACCAATTTAATTCAAAGAAACAAATTATATTTTCATTGAAATATTTTATGGATGAAAATGAAATATTGTTTAGAGTCCATTTTTGTGCACCGGGGTACCTACGTAATCTAGTATCGTAGGAGCAGACCACCTGGAGACCTTCTAGGATTGCTGCAGCTCCTAATTTAGGGCGAAGGAGAAGAGGTGGGCTTGGGATTAGCAATATCATCCTATAAAAAAGAACCTTGCTGATAAACTGTTCACCAGAAAATTATGTCGATAGGTGGCGGATAAGCCAACTAATAAATGCGATCTTTTAGGATTAATACGTTTCACTAACTGTAACAACTATTAAATTAGGCAATCTGATGGTCGAATTGTAAAAAATAATGAGGGTAGTGCACACATTACTTCATATCTTTCTTTCTATTAATCAATTTTGTTTATCTATTAAGAGAAAAAGTGTAATTGTAATGAACAAAACACTAGTTGGAACAATAGAATGTATTTAAGCACAAATTACAGACTATCTCACTAAATTCTGATAACCATACAACAAACAGTTAATTTACAAAATAACAACCAATTGTCTCAATCTTCACTGTCCCTTCTGTAAATATCAGTTCATCTTCTCTAATTCCATTGTTCATGCATTTTCCTACCAATTGCGTTTCATTTCAGTTCTTCCCTCATCGGTCTTCTGCCAAAATACATTCTATGTCTGAACATCTCCATATACTACTTACATGGATATAAGTAGATCACACTACATAATATCTTTTAGATTAGTGAGCATAAATGATTTTGAACATGAGACTGAATAGTCAGGATGTACTTTTATCCATAATAATTCTTAGCACGGCAAACGATTTATAAAAGACTGAAATCTAATGACTACCACGATTAAAAACCTGTGGGAATGATTCAGTTTATAGGGAAAATAGTTCACAACGGGTTTATATATATATAACCATACAGATTTGAAAATGAAGTCATTGAGACAGATTCTTTCGGTATTTTAATTTATGGCTTTAAATGTTTTTAAATTGCTGTTAGAATAATCCAAGTCAACCAACTAGACAGAAAAAACACATTCAGAAGTTGCTTATCAAACATTATGATAAGTCAATTATTATGCTTATTAAAATAACCAGTTTCATTCCAGACATTTAAAATGTGCAACTAACGTTCTCAAAAATCCTCCTGATTAAACAATATGTTCATGTGGTCAAGTTTTAATGGAATTTCACTAAAGATGCTAAAAAATAAGGGAAGTTTGAATTCTTCAAACTGTTTTATATTTATCAGCAAAGATGGATAGTGGTTAGCAGTGGAATCCAGGACGCGCGTTTCGTCCTATTTGGGACCCGTCAGTTGGACGTACATGCATCTCAGATTTGATGTGGCTATCAGGACTCAGTAGCTCAGTGGATAATGTGATGGCGTTTGAAGCGAAAGGTACTGGGTTCGAGTCCCAGAGTGAGCATCAACTTTGTGTCATGCTGGTACATCCAGCTGACGAGTCCCAAATAGGGTGAAACAAGCGTCCTGGATTCCACTTCTAGCCACTGTCCATCTTTGCTTATAATGCTTGTGAATTAAGGCAATATCGAGGCAATCCGCACAGTATGCACATATGCCAATAAGAGACTGATCACTTGCAGTCCAAAGCATCAATGGGAAGATTCAAACAAACAATACTAAGCATTTTGTATTTATGTAAATCAAAAACATTCTTCTAGTGTATATGTATTCAACTAAAATGTCGGAAGACTGTTCTTTTATTTTTATGTTTGTTTTATCTACTCAAAATAAAACATAATTAATTTCGGGTTTGGAATAGGATAGGCGCTAGTGAATTAGATAAACTCATTACAAGTCGTTAGTCAATATCGATTTGTAATCTCACACAACCTTACAATTAAACTTTCTTAGAAAACTGATAGTCTTTATTCAATATATTAGACAAATTAAAAGGATCATATAAGATTCTTTGGAAAGTATACTTTTTTATGACTAATTACAACATTTTTGCAAAATAAGAAGACAACTAGAATGAAATGGAAAGTGATATGAAAACAATAAGGGAATAACAAAGGACCAGGAATAACAGTTTGTATTTAACCAATTTCCTAAGGGAATATGATCAAAGATTTTTACTCTTTTGTACTAATGAGTTTGATGGAACTTTTTCCTTCATCTCTTTATCTGGTCGTTAGTTTAGTAAAGGATGGATAATTGATTTAACAAATTTGGATAGATTTCTTTTCAGTTTTTGATCATGAAATGTCTACCTATATCATAATATCATTATATATATGGGTTATCTATATGAGTTTAGTTGAGTATGAGATACAAGTTTGTAAATTGAGTAAGACATGTTACCTAATTTCTCATTTTTACTATCAGTTGTTATTGGATAAAAAGAGACAGTTATGTATAATATTATAATATATGCAGTGAGGTATGTCTACAATGTTATGTATATGATTAGATATTATGCTCACTGTTTGGTAATATCATTACAGCTAATTATATATATATAAAGGTTTTGTTTTCTCATTCTATCTATTCATGTTTAAATGAGCTGTCGAAATCAATCGAATTCACTCTATAACCCATTAGATAAAATAAAGGAAAATATTTAGTCCGCAGTTATTATTTGATTAGAAATTTGATTGAAAAGTCCATACAATGGTTTTAGGCATTTTTAAATATGATAATAGCAATTTACATAGACTATGCCAAAGAGTAAGCTCATTTTTTCTTTACAGTTCAAATGTAGATAACCTTAAAAGTTATATCTGCAGTGATAACGTAAAATATTTGTCGTGTCGATTGTCCTTGATTAACTAATCTATATTCCATGGGATAGTCATGTTAAATCTCCCATTTTTTACATTAAATTTCATTTCTTGATTCTTGTCAGTAGCAATGATATGTCTTCACAAACAGTAAATAGTGCACAACTTTTATTTTATTTACAGTCCTATATTTATTTCACACTCGTAAGAGTGTTGTCTGAAAAGCTTCCGGACATAATAAGTGCTTTTACTGAGCTTTACAACTATTATCGCATTCTTCATTCTTTAAAACTTAAAGAAGAAAAGCACAAAGTAATCTTTCAATAACTCCCGTCTTTGATCTTCTGATAACTAATTAGCACTTTTTTAAAAGGATTAGGGCTCAGTTACAATATTAAAGTAGAAAGGTAAAATCATTTAGTCAGTGCTCAAGAAATTATAAAAGCGGTGACATGATAAGAAGGATGATGGCTAACAATGAAATCCAGGACTCGCACTTCATCTTATTTGGGACTAATCAGATGAATGAACTCAGTACTTTTCGCCTTAAAAACAACGCTTTATCCATTAAGCTACTGAGTCCGGCCAATCCCAACGCTTGGATACAGATACACCATACTGACAGGGTCATAATATGATGAAACACAAGTCCCGGACTCCAAAACTTATCTTCCCCATGAAATTTTTATGGCTATACCCTAACAATCTATGTGAGGTGCACAAAGGCCAGCAAAGACCGACAAAAAATCCGTTCACTATATTAGCAACATGATAAATCGAACCTATTTAATAAAGATATGGAAACTCGATAGGTTACAATTAGTATTATATATAATAAATCAATATCTTAAGCACCATATTATAGAATGATAATACACAAATCGTTTACTTAGACGGTGATCATCTACTTCTATCGATTACATATACAGTGTGACCACTTGACTGCTCGATTAAATATTGTGATTTTAATTGGTCAGATACCTAAGGTGTACTATCAGCATTACCTTACTAAAAACCATAAAGTATGGATACTGAAAAGAAAAAAAACCCCAGTTTATAACCTTCGTTCTCAACTTTAAAGCTGTGAATAATCTAGACCTTGATAATGTCCACATTTGTTACTCTGTATTTTTATTTGTGTTCAATTCACTTCCATAATTTCTTACAAAAAAAACCTAGTTATTACTTGTAATTGTTTCGCATTGAAAATAATTTAAAAAATTCAATTAGTAGGTAAAGTTATCATTAAAGTAATTCGATAAAATCTTATATGTATAATGTCTGTTTGATGCCGCATTAGGTCTTCAGCTATCTTTTAACAGATTAGTGTTGAAACCGAGTAATCTAAGGAATTCATATTTCATAGTTGTTAGTTACTTTTATCTAGCTTAAAAAGAAAAGTGCATACTTTGAGTACTGCTTTCACTAAAAAAATATCATTTCGATTGTATAACAGTAGTGATTAACTTTTGTATGAGACAATGTAATTTTTGCGGATAGGGTCGTTGTACTCTACTCCATTCCAATATGAGAACCAATGAAATCAATTAAATTTTTCCTACCTTAATTTTCTACAACATTCATGATTATGTCATGATAAAAAGATTTATTTTCATTCTAATAAATGAACCTTCATATCCTATACAAAGAAACCTATCAATTAGATTTACAAATTAAATAACTATTCCTTCTTCATAATAAATGCATCATTATATTCTAACTAATAAGGAATATGCCTAATTCATCAATATTAATGATGTAATGAAATGTTTAATTAACCCTTATCTCAATCTCAATCACTTGAAACACACATTACAATAGATAATATCTACAACAGAAAATGTGAAATAGCGAAAGGAAGGTTTCACATCAGTTTTATTGTCTGAAAGTTAAGCTATACCCTGAAGGTTTTTCTTTTTTTTTACACTTTATATAGCTCTTAATAATTATCATTTATAGATGAATGAATAAATAAGAGAGATATGACAAAGTCTCCATCTTTATATATATATCAGTGAAAATATATAAAGTTCTTTCGTTTCGTTCTCCTTTAATTAAAATAATCAAACGCCAAGAGCATGTTACAATAGTTTGTTTTCATCTTTTGCTTCTCAACTCTTATTAGTAGTCATTGATGTAGTCCTATAGAAGAATAAGAAGAGATAAACAGTCTAGATCATAGCTATATTTTTTTTATACAAAGCGAAACTGTTTATTATTTATACATAAGAATGAAATTCGAATTTATTTGTTAGAATGATCATAAGAAATCATGATTCTTATTATTAATTATGTGGAACAGAAACTGATCACAGATATATTGATGGGGGGATCATATAGCACGGGCCAGTTGTATCCTTCTAGTAAGGGGCTTTGAATTGATGAATCCCCGATTCTTTCTATGACAAAACACAGAAAGGTCATTTTGAGTTGAGAGCGATTTTTACTTTATACTTATACAGAAACATAGACCCAATAATTCTTGTTTTCACTCATATAGTGACATAATAAGAATTTTAGATAGTGTTGACAATTCCTTTTACTCGTCCTTCCACCTATATTGCAATTATTAAAATTGAATGGTTCTCTAAAGATGTATGACCACTCATTTTATTCCGATGCTACTCTTAAAACAAATCAGTTAAACCTGCTACTGCTCATGGAACATACTCCACCAACCACGGATCTCCAATAAACTCCGTCCTTGGTTCTCCTTTCCTATTGTTATCAAGTGCTTTTCATGGTCTTAATCTCTTTCTCAAAAATATTCTACTTCGATATTAGTTTTCATTACCTATAGAAGAATGAGACGACCAGTTTACTGTTTCAATGCAAATTATAATGAATCAATTTATATAGAGTATTCAGTGAGAAAGATTATGGTCAAAATTTTATTATTAGGGTTGTTGGTTTTCTATAAATAACTTTAACTAGTCTTTTTTATACACTATTAACTAATCACATATAATTGTAACATTCGTTATATTGTTTTATCCTCATTAACAACATTGAATAATATCAGAATTAAATTAAGATTTTAATAAAAATGTCCACTCATGGTAGTTGTTGTTTCCTCTACTCGAGTATGCCATTCATCGTTTTATATAACTAAAATACATGAACATAGACTGGTCATACTTGACAGTGTTATTTTTTATTAATGAAAATAATAAATTATAACCAAGAATTAATGTAAAAGACACGCAACTGTGTAAAGTTATTTCCTGATCTTCTATGAATTTTTCTTTGTTTCCGATGTGTTTTTCTTTTTATCAAGTTTTCTGTGTGTAAAACAACACTGATTTTACAATAACTAGAAAAAATGAAAGGAATAACAAGATCCAGTCAATCAAAGTTTCATTTCTTCGGGGGTAGGGTATTGTCAGTTAGACTATTGTTGTTCGTTATGTTATTTTATCAATGTTTTTTTCCTTTACTGACTCTCTGAAAGATCAGTACCAACCATATATATATACTATGCATACATTTATCGTCTGGTCTACCAGAGATTTTGTCATTGTTATTTTCATCTAAGTGACTTATTTGTTAAGTTTTCTCGTTATCGTAATCTGTTTCGTGTGAACATGTAAATAGGAAGCATTGGGGGCGGGAATGATAACAAAAAATCGAGGAAATAACCTACCACTAATCCAACCTATTTTATACTAAAGTTACTTATGTATTTTTGGTGGTCGGTTTGCATAACAGCAATAATAACATGTGCTTTTAACGCCTTTAACTAAGCTAAAATTAAAATGCTTCTTTCTTAACTAATATATACATATATAGGGAGAGGAAGAAATAGATCAGACCCTGAGGCCAAAATGGTCAGTAATCACTTACAAGTAGAGCTAGAAATCCGACGCCTATCTATTCGTCTACTATACAGCTGTTCAAATTTTGTTCATATATAACTAACAACATACTTTATACAAATATATATACATGAACATACTGAATTTGATATGTCAATCAAATTCCACACATATTTAAAGAAAAATAAATTGATTCTCTATTTGTTTTAATTTGAAGGTAAAATGAACTATGTAGATTGAAAATTTTGTAATATATTAGGAGGGGGGAAATGATTTAAATCAAACCATATTTCAAGTATTATTTGACTTAATAGGTTTGATCTAGTTGAGATGATGAGTCAATTGAAACTAGACCACCATGGAAAACATGGAAGCACTGAGGTATTTCCTGGAGTTCTAGTGAGAAGCAGTAACCAGTGGAGTTCAACCAAGTCTGTTGGGAGATATCAACTCACTGAAGACATTGGTGAATGGTTGCTCAATTCCGTGGATTGGTTGAAGTTAGACACTAACCCAATCGGATACCGGCTCAGTGGTCTATCGGTTGAGTGTTCGCGCTCGAGACTGATAGGTCCTGGGTTCGAATCACGTAAGGAGAGATCGTGGATTCGCACTGCTGAGGAGTCCCATCATAGGACGAAGCGGCCGTCCAGTGCCTTCAGGTATTCCATGGTGGTCTAGCTTCAATTGACTCATGATCTCAACCATATAAAATAACTAAAATCTCCACAAAACTCCCTTCTGTTAATAGGTCCGAATTAATCTCACTGATATACAGTTTATAAAAAAAACATTTAAATATGTTGAATTCGTTCGAAAAAACCAAACGCTTTTATTTTCCTAGAAAGAATGTTGCAGTCCAGCTAAGCAATTTTTTAGTTATGTAAAAGGTATCCTTTACTAAATCTGTCAATAGGTGTTATCGTAAAAATTATGGATACTATAATAGTAATATAAGTTGAAAATTTGTATCTGGTTGGTTTTTAGAGTCGGTTAAAATCGAGAATGTATTTTGTAAATGAAAGAAAAAATCCATTTGAAGTTTGTTTTTATCGTGAACTAAAATCAGCCAGGGAACATTTGAAAACAATTATTTCTTCTTAATCCGGGGATTCCTTATATGGTTGTGATTTGTGAAATTTTCATGTTTTAGGGTGAACATTATGCATGTTTAGCATAAAGCCGGAGTCGAATTCTACAATTTTGAACTTTATTTGTATTATCACCATTTCTGTGTGAAAGAATCACCCGCTGATAAAAGCAATTCGAGAGACGGATAGTAACTTGCTGATGGCATTTACTGAGACTACTTCTAGATTACCGAGAGAAAATATGAACCTATTTATTCCACCATAAATGTCCAAATATACTATACTCGTTGCCAAATCTTACAGTGTTGACTTTGGTCTAGTGTGATGCCGTTAGTTTACAACGATGATGAGTGCCAAATTCGAATGGAAAAGCTGCTCCCTGGATAACATCAGTTCATCACAGAAATTATTTCTCTATAGGTTTTTAAATTTGGCGTAAACACCATCAAAGGATATGAAACTCATTGTCAGAGCTGACGAAATAATCATAATTTATGGTTAGAGACCCCTGTATCATAACTGCATGTTGGTTAGTCAAGCAGATACCTCGTTTTTTTGTGAAGTCCTCTAAATGCAGGGTTTTGATCTGATCCCATGCTTATAATTCATTTAATGCTTTTTATATCGCTAACACTCTCTCTCTGATGGCGTTGATGTCAGATCCTATATTGTTTTCGACTAACCGACCGAACAATTAATAATAAGGCCTATGAAGTAATTCAGTTAAATATGATTCGTATGCTAAATTATGAAAGAAATAGGGAACTAAAGTTAATGTTACAGTATTATTAAAATTTCCAGGTTTATTTGTTGTAGTATCTTTGTTTTTATAGCATGCGGACAGTATGCCGTAGAATTGTTATCACTCTCTAAATTATTTATTATGTAATCAAAACTAAATTGTTTATTTAAGTTTTACCTCTTTTTACTATTGAAGTAAAAATCAATTACAGACTGAAACCTACAGTTTTGTTTGTGTTCTCATATCAAAAAACATTTACTACGGACTGTTCTCATGTTACTTTTAAATATATCACATTTAATAACTAACGAAAATAAAACAAACTGAAAATTGGGCATTGATCAGAAAATATTAAATTTCATCTAATGGCTTATTTAAGCCAATTTAAAGTTTATTCAGTGTTTTACGTGATTAAATCTCATAAACTGCAAAGGGGTAATGTATCATTTCATGTATCAATTCATGGGTGAAATCAGTCAGTCAGTCATCAATATGAAAACTATCACGATTATGCATCAGTTCGAGTTTCCAAGATCCATTTCAACCTATAAAATCAAAACTTTTTACTACTTTTAACCATTATATAGATTATTGGGAGCGCCATGCTTTAAAAATTTGTAATGTACTAGTTTATGAAGGCCTTAACACAAATAACCAATTCTAGTTATGTGGTTATGTGGAACAGTTAATAAGTAAACAATAGTTTTCATTAAAGGTTAACATCACCTGAACCCAAATGAAGTTGAACGAGCACTTTTAATGGATCTCCGAAGAAAAATATTAAAGCTCTGATATTTGATAGTCGTCTGTCTAACATTAGCTTACATTGAAAACCATTTTCAAAACAGAAGTCGACTTATTTTAAGTAAGCACTTTAGGAGTTATCTGATTTAATTCGACCAGTTTTATTCCTAAACTCTGTAGATGAATCGAGGAGCTTACAGCTTAAATCATCGAACACGTTTGAGTATCATAAATAGTATTAACAAACATCACTTTTTGAATACGTCCGATAATATGTAGTTACAAAAGACTAACTTATAAATTTTTGAACGCTCAGCTTTACTAAATGAAATATAAATAATACAGAATTGTAAACCACTAGTTTGACAGTTCAACTACCGATTCAGAGTAAAAACTTAGGAGGGGAAATTTAAAATAGTTATATCAAACAGTGTTTTTATTTATTCATAAGGATATGTATAATACTTCAATTCATAATGTTCCCTAAGTGTAATAGTAAATGAAGATTAGTTTTTAATAAAACAGACTCTAGTCGTTATCAAGGTTTACTTATGAAACGCATGAAGTTGCTAACGGCATTAATTTTATTTTAAATAATCATATCAGCATGATGCTTAGATATCTAATTGAAGAACATAACACTTATCCCTACTTAGATTACTAACCATTTTACTTTCTTCTATATACATTCAAAAGATTAATATCCTCTTGAATAATTGTTTGCTCAATTTCAAAATCAATATCAATGAAATTTTAGCACAGTAACTTAACTAAAAAAATCCTGGAAAGATCTTGTTCATAAGTAATATTAAATTTCACAAGTAGGCGATTATTTATTTATTTGGGAAAAGTCATTATTAAATATGATGAAATATTTAACACATTGTGATCCTATGAAAGATTATCAAATATAAAGAAGTGATAATAAATTTAAAAGTGTTCACCATTCAATTAATAACTAAAACCGAAAAAAAATATTAAAAAGCTTTTTATATATACAAAGGCTTCCAGGTTTTCCATGGTGGTCTAGCTTCAATTGACTCAGGATTTCAACTATGAAAAATATTGGAATCTCCACAAAACCCCCTTCTGATTATATATAAAGGCTTTATTTTAACATCAATTGACAGGGTATATTGAATCAGTAAAGTGTATACCAAGTGTGAAAAAAAGACGTTTTGGACATTACAAAAAATTATTTCTTTCCATTAAGATTGTTATTGCTAATTCACACCCTGAATTAATGTTATATTTTAGTGGTAATAAAAAAACTATTGGCGGAATAAAGAAAAAAAACATTAAGTTATACGGAAACTCTAAAATAACTTTATTCACAAGTTCTAGTACACTTTCAATGGTCAATAGGTTTTGGGAAAAAGTTTACGCATACAAATTGTTAACTTACTTGTAGATTATCAGAAGGGGTTTGGTGGAGATTTTAGTAATTTTTTATAGAGTTGAGATCATGAGTCAATTGAAGCTAGACCACTATGGACAACCTGGAAGCACTGGATGGCCGTTTCGCCCTATTGTGGGACTCCTCAGCAGTGCGAATCCACGATCCCGCACTCGCGAGATCCGAACCAGTGCTTCCAAGTTTTCGATGGTGGTCTAGCTTCAATTGACTCATGATCTCAACTCTATAAAAAATTACTTGTAGATTATTTTAGATTACAAGATTATTTATAAATTTTTTTTAGCCAACAAAGATAACTTGAAAAGAAATGTAAGTCGTCCATGTAATAGATTGAATTCCAGGATTAAATGGATCCTTTAATCTTCGTTGAATATAAACAAACTAATGAATCCTTCAAGAAATTTTACTGAAATCCCAAGTTTATTCGAATGTGGTAATGAAACAGCTTCATTCTCCGTGCAGTCATATTGAAAATCTTCTGCAACACTGTACACAGTCATACTTTCCAAAACTGTACAACATATCTGACCTTTGGTCTATTCTGCAATTAACGATAATTTGTTTCTCACTACTTAACTTCGGATGACTTACTATTGTAACATTATATTATTATAAATTCATAAATCAAAAGGATTTACTCATTGCACCTAAGAATATTCAATTTGTGATATTGGAGACTTCTCGGATTCTTCTTTCCAAAAAAACCAATAGTGATTTCTACAAATACTGTATACTAATGTATCTCAGGTTTTTGAAACTGTTTTCCTTTTCTATAGAGAAGATATATGCGATCTTACAAATTCTTCCAAAAAGCCCCATTCACTAAAAACTTAATGGAATACTGAAACTATGTATATTTTTTGACTAATCAAAATAATTAAAAAATAGTAGTTTCTGCGAAAATAGTTAATAAATCCTTACCATCGTCAATGAATGGAGTATACAAGTGAATAATAATTAGGAAAGAATAATAATTCATGAATATTATAGCACACTTAGCTCTAAATATAGAAAGATTAAATCTTTAGTTCATATGTCGTACTTCAGTTGGTGAAGCAATTTCAAATGTAACTTCATTAATCATATAAACTAAATAGTTCTGAGGAATAAATTAATGATTTAATTGCTTTAGCAAATCCCTTGCAGACGTTTCATATAATTAAATACGAGTATGACAGGCTACAAGCTAGGTCTCGAACAGATTCTGACGTCAATTGTCATCAAATAAAGGATATAGAAAGCTTCTACAAATTAGCAATAAAATTAGTGATATATCTTTAATATTCTAACAAGTAGAAAATTAGATTCCTAACATTTCGCAACTTATTGTAAGGAGCTTCTTCAGAGTAGATAAAAACTTAAAAAATATTGCAAAATATTTAAAACATCATCTACCAAGAAATTTTAGTGATTAAACTCAAATTGTAGTGAACCACTTAGATAACTCCAAAGAACCCCTCATTGATGTATCTTGAACATTGAATGACAGATTAAAACAATGGTTGTTAGCGTACAACTACTATCTCAATGATATAATGAACTAATGAACTCTTTATCGTGTGCCAAAACTTTAAACTTAAATCATCATCCCTATCCTCTCCAAATACTGAATATCATGTATTGAAACCTACTAATTATCCTATACAAACTTCATTCGTAGACAAATCCTGAGTCTTTTCCAACATAGAATAATATATTGCAGTCACATTATGAGTCAAAGAAATTTCTATGTATAGTTGCGTCTATTGTAAGTATTGTAGTCAGCTTTTGGAAATTGTTCAATCGTAATGTGGAAAATTTTCAGTACGTAATGTTTTTGGTTTGGTATGAAGGGGGCGTTTTACCTCATCCCCAAAAGTAGGAGTACTAAACAGCTGTGGGTAGTTTTTGATAATTCCTAATGTATCTCAACAATTCTGTCGGTGATCAAGACTAACAGAATATTTATCTGATGTCTTGCATGGAATAAGTTTGTTGGAAACAAATAATAAACTCAGTTAAATGTCTTCGGAGATGATTTGAAGAGACCCTTTACGGATCGTCTATAAACTAATGATCAAACCACCAAGAGATGGGTTTTCTTTAAATTTTAAATTCTGTGAGTCAGATAATTCAACAATGAATCATTCATCACCAGCCTCGGTAATACTCACATCGAAGGACTTTGAAATAAAGTAATCCTCAGGGATGTTCACTCAAACAGCCTAAGAGTTCAGTTCTCTGGAGGAGCAAATTACACTAAGTAGAAGAACTTCAGAAGTTTAGTTTTCTACTTAATGAGATATTACATATAAGTTATTATTACAAGCTAAGCAGTTTTCTGAATCCTCATAAGAACACATTTAAAAAAATAGGGTCAAACAAACTGTCTTCCTTTCTGTAACTAGAACTCACATGGTTATGGAAACCACTTCTAGGAATCCTTCAATAAGGTTTCTGATTGCAAATTCGAACTGTTTCCATACTAGCCAGTGATAATGAATATAAAAATGATCTTTACCTGAAGTAACTTACCTACTGCACTTTTTATACATATTCGATGTAATAAACATTTTGAATCTCCTAAAACTACTTCTATATTTACAAACCATATCACTAGACGCTGAACGCGTTAATGATTTAAACACTCACTTCCCTAAATTTCAGAAAGATTATATTAACAGATACAAACGTATACTACTGATAATCTAGTCAGTAGCATAGTTTTAAAGTCATAAATCTTGACTGAGATTTATATCATGACACGTCAATTCAACTTTGAAAACACTATAATCTCCATATATCCCCAAAATTTATTAAATAATTGTTGCTTGTTAAGAGAAAATAAACAAGTCTAATATAGGTAGAAAACTTTACTATTCTATCGATACATTCTGCTGAAGATGCTTAGGAGAAGTTTTATAAACGTTAGTCTTCATTAGAAAAAAACTCAATCTCTCTCACCTCGCTAGCATGTTGTCGTCATTGTTGAAATCCAGTTGTATATTAACTGCTCAAAAGAGCTAATTGTTTGGATCTATTATGTTTTAGACGTATCTTCAATAGCCCTTACGGTGCATCCCGATCGAGCTACATAAAATTCTCAACAGAGTGACCTTTGGTTGTTTTCTGATATGGCAATCAGATTGAGTATTATGGTTAAGTCGTAATTTTATAGATTGGGGCATGTAGATGTTTGGTGAATATATTGAAAATATTCCCAAGATTTTTTAACTAGAAAAATAAAATATGTTATATATAAGTGAATAAGGAACAATTAATAAAATAAAGTCATTTAGTGTTGATAATTGTAATGTACAAGGAGAACAATAACCAGTATAAATTAGCGGAGGAAATAAAAACACCAAGTCACCATTTAACAATAATGTGATCTAGAAAAGAGCTGAATCACATATGAAATAAAAAATTGCGATTTATCTCTTTTCGTTCACGTCAAAACTGTACTATTTAGTACTATCTCAAGCCCGCATGGATTATTGGAGTTCCGGACAGACAAGTTTATTCATTCTTCTTGAGTCACATTTTGACTTTGTCAATTATTCTCTGTTAACGTTGACTGTTTTTATATGAGCGTATGTATGTCCTTCGCTTACTCTATTCCTCGCATGTCTTTAGCTTATTTTTATCTGACTATAAATACTGAGTCATGCTCGATTAAATGGACTTGGTACGTTTGCCTTCTCCGGTCCGCTCCTCCTCACTGCTTCATCGCTTCGTTTCTCTAATCGTCTATCTGGATCGACAAGTGTATGAAATACACGTATCCAAAATTCACTCTTGTATTAGACTTATTCCGTTATTCACTGAAGCGAATTGAGTCAATAATTATATACAAGGACATTAGGGATGTATATTTCATCAACATCATCGTCCGATCAAATTGGAGTCAGATAAGTGAGCCACAAAAAAGAAAATAATGGATAACTGTCATTCGGAAAGTTCATAAGGTTCAGAGAAATTTTTGTATGTCGTATATCAACGCTTAAGTAGCGCAATATTGAAGGTAACAAAAATTTGAGACTGCTTAAGAAAACAGGTAATCGAAGAAACTAAAAAAATAGCGGTTTACAAGAGATAAAAACCTGGTCAGTTTGTTTACATACATTTCCCTCATGGATATGAATTGAGAAAATATTCCGAATAAAGTATATTGTCAGTTCAAGGTAGGCACTTTAACTTGTTGATTAATCATTGTGAATTTCTCTTCTGTCTCGCAAAAAGCGTTTCTGTTTGTTCGTTAATATGTGATGAATAATCTGATTATAAATACTTTTCAAATGATATTAGCAGCCGCAACCATATTTCTAATAATATTTAATGTAGATAGTGCAACACTAGATAAATGGATGGCTTATTTTTAATGTAATATATAATTTATATATACAACTGTTTACTGGGATTATCTAACAGTGCAACTAGGATGACTGTTTTTATCCACACCTGTATAGACGAAACTATGAGTCAGCGGTTTAACCACATGATGATAGTTTAGCTAACTATTTTACCGATGTAAACCTGGGCAAAACAGTTCAATGTGTGTTTAAGGTGTTTATGGTCAGCGTACATATTTAACGGTACTCCAGTACGAAGCTTACAAAAAAATTTATTGGTCTCTCTGAATCAGAATGAAATTTTTATGAATAAGTGACAGCTTATTTTATACTGGATATGCAACAATACAAACATCAACTCAAGGGGATTGTTATCTGTAACAAAAAATCTTTTTGAGATGTTCCTCGAAAAATACTAAAACTGATGTTAACTCAAAAGCAAAATATGATTAACAGTAAAAGTAAAACAGGTAATCTCTAACTGCTGTTTCATCCATTGAATTGGAGATTGATCTCATTCAGTATTTTTGAGATCAACAACGTTAAACTAGATAAAATTTCCTAAAAGTAAGATCAGTACAACCAAATTTACAATCCCCTGAGAAATCAAAATTCCGGAGTGTCTAACATTCTGAAAGAGTGATGACATTTCTAGGCTCATTATCAAGTTGATGAACACAGAATAAGTAGTAGTATATATGTATTTATTCGTACATAAATTCTCAGATATGTCTAAAACATACTTTATTAGCTACAAATTGAGTAACATGTGAAGATTATGTAAAACCATGAACACAAGTGAAGATGCTGAATCAGAATTACTAATAATCTGCGTGATAATGCATAAAGCATTTGTCTTCTGTATAAATAACATGAAAAAAAATCAATAGAACACTTAAAACGCCTGCAATGCATAGAACAAAATTTTTTCGATATTAGTGATGTTAATATCACGTCTAGATTTAATAGCAGTGGTTACTGAGTAATTATTATCTATTATGTTAATAATGATGTTTTTTCGGATGAAGAAACTTGAACAAAACAAGAGTGCTCTGACTTAAATTTCTCTGTTTACTAATAAAATTTAAATCTTATCAAAGTAATAATAAATTGGAAGTCAAAATATAAAGGTTTATATTTTGTAACAAAGATGAATTTTCTCTAAAAAGAAAGCCATCTGACTGTCAAAACCTTGATAATAAAACATCTTTTACAGTTCTCTTATCTAATAATTATTCGGAAGTGATTCAGGTTGATTTATTAAAATCTCATATTACTTTGAGGGTTTTTATACTACGAATGGACAATAACCGGAAAATCAGTGAGAACCAAGGAGTACTAGACAACTATTTCATCCTGGTTTGGAAGTTTCCAGCAATTATCACTCACGATCTCACGAAGGAATTAAAAAATACCTTCAGAGCTTGTAGCAAGTGTGATATTGTTGATCACCTAGATTGCTATCCATTTGTCAGAATTAGGTTAAAAGAAAAATAGGAGGGATAAAACTATCAGTTTATAAAAATAATAAAACAACACTATGCTCTCAAGTAGAACAACACATGGATAACATCAAACTAATAAGATTCAGTTGAATATTTCTGTTCTAATCTAGATTCATCTAAAAACCAAAATAGAATAGCATTTTGTTTACTTCTTTTTTGTTTACTGCATTCATGCTAACAATGAAAATCAGAAACTATTATGAAACTTATTTCTATAACATATGTTTAATTCAGATTTGAAAAATAGAATCCTGATCCAGTTCTGAAAAATGTCACTAAAAATTTAATTGATAATTATAGTAGCATATGGTCATAATGATCATTAATTTCTTTCGATAAACTAAAATAAAATACTTAAAAACAATTTTACAGAGGACGGTAAGCATAGAGTCATGGAAAAAGTTAATATGTATTACGACCTTGTTGAATTAAAATGTATTAACTAAAGAAATTGGTTTGTGCTTTTAAGTAACTTTAAAAAAATGACAATAGTTTCTTTGTTATTTCATTTGTATTTATTACTTGAATCTTCCCATTGATGTTTAGGACTGCAACTGACCACAGTCTCTTTTGGCATATGTGCATCCTATGTGAACTAAGTCGATATTACCAGTGAGTCACAGGCATTTTAAGCAGATAGGGATGGTGGGTAGCAGTGGAATCGAGCACACGTTTTTCATCTTGTTTGGAGCTCGTCCGCTGGATGTATCCTCATTACAGAGAAGATATTCATTCTGAGACTCGAGCTCAGTATCGTTACCGCACTGAACAATCCAGGGGCTATCAGAACTCAGTAGCTAAGTGGATAATGTGATGGAGTTTGAAGCGAGTGGTACTGAGTTCGAGTCCCGGAATGAACATCAACTCTGGAGTGCAGATACATCCAGTTGACAAGTTCGTAATATAACGAAATGCGCGTCCTGGATTTCACTGCTAGCTACCATCCATCTCAGTTTCTTTATTAATTGTAGACTTTTATTGATTTGTGCCAACCGGTAATCTCTTTTATTTGATGTAATTAATAACTATCCCTTATATTGTATTGGGATAACTGGCGATGAAATACGTCGATGATTGAGTTTATCATGAAGTTTGTTGACGATAATGATAGGCTTGAGGCAACACAGTAAAGAATCCTCAGCTTTTAATACCTAGTTTCCTTATATCAAGTTGGATGAAAGAGTCCATTGGACAGATAACCTCCATACTTTATCAAAGCTGAATTATTAAGATACTTGTATGTTGAGATTGTAATCAACATTCTACTGAGTAAATACTTCAGATAAATTTTATTCAAACACCACTCAAAAGTGTGGACATTTAAATGGTACATTTGTGCATTTACAGAAATTTATTACATAGTCCTAATAATACGACCTAAAAAAATATATATTTCACGAGGAGGTATATTCTCAAAAAGTATGTACGAGTTAGATCATATAATGACCATGCTTTTAAAATTATAATAATGAATCAGTTAAGATCAGTAAACATTTTAGTGAATTACTCAGTGATAAACATATGTGATTCGTGAAATTTTTAACTGCGTTTCTTCCATCACCATAGAAATACAAAACCCCATAACTATTATAATTGTCGGTCGTACAATTTAGAATATAGCATACTTAGATGAAAAATATAACAAAAAATACCTTTACTTATTATAGCATGGTCTTCTGTTAGTAATTAACATGGTTACTTGATATGAGTGCAACAACGTTCGCGAATAAGTTTTAAGTCAAACTTCAAATAAATTTATTATTAGGACTATCTACTAATAGGGAATCATGTATTAACACACCATTTTTATATTCAAAAACAGTTCAGTAAATACAAATACATTATCGTCCTGTCACATTAGTTCTCATCAATTGTTTGAAAATTCTGCTAGTGTATTAACTAGCCATATATGTTACCTAGTTTCTACTTCTATTATTTATTATTGTTTGTTTATCCCAAATGGTTATCTTGAAAAAATCAGACACGATCAATAAACATATTTACTTCAAATCAATAAATATTTGGCTTATCATCATCAGAAGAGAATCTCTTAAAGCTTAGTGAAACAATTTACTCAGATAAACATTAAGAGAAGTAGTAAAAATAAATAGAGACATAATATGGGTATTTGACCTTTTTTAGTAGACAGGAAACAATTATTTATAGACATAAACAATTGATATAATCAACTTGTTCAGACGGAAATATGCTTACTTGTTGAAAAAAGTATTATACTTTCTAACGAGGGTCTTAAATTTACTGAGTTTATTAGGATTAACTGATTGGATCAATACTGAACCACTTTCATTATTGTTAAATATTAGTTTTTTTTTAAATAACTGTGGTATCTTTTATTATACACTCTTATACTAATGTTATTTTAAACAATTTAGTTTTCCTTATTATCAGGATGGCCCGCCATA
>NW_017386034.1:877553-882963 GCF_000237925.1 Schistosoma mansoni | reverse complement strand
AAGTCAAACATAGAAGTAACTGCAAACATACTCCATGTCCTATTCAGTAAGATTTAAGAAGAAGAACAAGTCTTGCTGCTTTCGCACTCTTCATTTGTCTGATGACCGACCATCCTGATTTCTTCAATCGTTGGTGGAGTGACAGATGTAGGAAGATCTGTGTGTGCCACGTCAGTGTCTGGTGGATTCGTTGGGGCTGGCCTATTCACGAGTTCCTCAAAATATCTCAACAATCTGTTCCTCTGACCCTCAATCTCAGTCATTGACTTCCCTTCTCTGTCCTTGATCGGTCTCGCTCACTTACTATATTTCCCTACCAGTTTATTCGTTCCGTCATATAGTTGTTTCAAACTGCTTCTCTTGCGGTTTTTCACTGTCGTCGATAGATCTTCCACGTATTTCTAATTCTCGGTTCTAATCTTCTTCTTCACCTGCTTGTTCGCTTCAGAGTATTCGGTCCGTGCTTCGACTTTCTCTGTTCCTGTTCGATTGTTGTTAATTTCTGTCTTCGTGTATTTGCTTACTTGAATCTTGCACACGATTTCGATAGAGATTCATTCCTTACGGTGATGTTTCTTATGACCGAGAACCTCCTGAAACGTTGAAGTTGGTGCTCCTTTGATCCAATCCCAGTTATCCTTCATAGTAGTTTCTTCTTCTTCTTGTTCAGTAGATCCCGTAAAACATGTGACCTGTTGTTGAGAGTTATCTTGAATTCGTTGAGTTTGTTAGTATCTAACTAGCAGCAAGGCTGTATTGAAGCCTTGTAATGCTGTCTGTCAAGTTGTCCAATGCATCTTTAGCTTCAGATTCATCTTGGCAACCACCAACTAGTCGTGATATGGAGCTATGTCAGTTCCTCTCCTGGTTCCACCTCTTCCATTGACCTTGTGAATATTTTCCTGATGCAAATATGATCGATCCGGTTCTGTGTAGTGTGATCCGGTGATATCCATGTAGCTTTATGCATGCGTTTATGGAGTAGTACTGTGCCACCTATAATTGTTTTGTTGGTTGCACATACATTTGAAAATCTATCACCATTCTCATTCGTTTCTCCCAGTCAGTTCATGTCGTCACATGATATCTTCATATCCGGTGTTGTCCATCACGACTTTGGCATTTAGGTCTCTCATCAATATGGTCAGTTCGTTTCGTGAGCATTTCGCTATGAATGATTGCAGATTCTCATAAAACTGATCTTTGTCATCGTCGTCGCTATCATAGGTGGGTGCATAACATTGAATAGCATTCGCTGTAATTCCCTTCTTCTCTGTTTTGAAGGATGCTGTGATGATTCTGGATCCATCAGATTCCCACCCGATAAGTACATTTCTTACTTCTTTGGACAGCATCAGAGCAACTCCCAGAATGTGTGGAGCATTTTCTTCTTCATGACCAGAGTTAACGGCACCTCTTCCTAATCTATCCTTTTCTATCCAGTTGTGGTCCAATAGGTTCAACTGATTCTCAGAACCGTCATGTTGTATCTCCTAATTCCCACAGCTATTTGACTAGTCCTCTCTGTCTCCCACATTGTCTGGATATTTCATGCATCTACATTAGTTGTTGCACTGGTTGTTAGAAGGGTCTCATGACTTCTGAAAATATCAGTTTTCATCATGAGGCGTGATAACTGTTCTGAACGAAGATTCTTCAACTAGGATGTTAGAGTTCATATGGTTTAAATTGTTTATTCTGTTTATCGTTTGTTCAGTAAGGTTGTTTTCTACGGGATGAAGTTGCTGACCTCATGCCCAACCCTCCACCTATATTGGGTTTGGGACTGGTATTAATCCTAGAAGAGCTACCTGAGGATTTATCATCGTTATCAGTACCACATAAATCAGGTTGAATGGTTTAACTTATATATAATGTGCACAACATTATAATATAATATCTGAATAAATTCAGATATTGTTAAAAAGTTTTGTTCGGCACAATTATACGATAATCCCTTTCGTTTAATTCATTCATTAAAAAAATGTTTTAATACATGTGATAATGTAACAGTATAAAATATTGAAGAAAAAGCTAAATCCAAGACTGGATTAAAACAAATTAAGCAAATTTTTAACATAAGTATGATTTGTAATTTACCTAAAATTTCTCAGTAACAAACGAAAAAGATAAAGGTAACACAGTTTTTTATTTAAAAAAGATGCTAGTGATAAATCTTATTCTCACACAAGATCTATCTCTGCATCGTCTACTGCACTTTTTTTTCATATTTCATAGACTTTTAAGAATTAATAGTGAATTAAAATTGGCTATCATATTTCGGCTATATATTATACTAGATATGATCGATTCGGTCTGAATGGAAGATGACTGAATGGTCTTAAGAAAGTATGATTGGTCATCAAGATTGGAGGTTTTAGAATTATCAGTAGTTCTGTTATGTATCAAGCCACACTTATGAGATAGAGATTATAGATGCTTGTTTAGCTCTTTCAATAATACATACTATGTATATTTTCGTCGAATGTTATATCTGCTCCATTGTATTAATACTATTTCATTTAACTGTCTGTGATTGTTTATGTCTACTGAAATTACCCGAAGCATATATGTAATCTAATTATATCTTAATGTAATGTCTAGGAATATGCTCTACTATTATTAGTATACTGTTTGATTACACAAAAACCTTTACAAATTAACCATCAAATAATAATTATCCTTATGTTTCTATATGAAAAACGTGTCATTTTCCAAATATTAAACTGTTTTGATAATAATAATAATAATAATAAGAAGAAGAAGAAAACGAAGGAGAAGAAAGCAAATTTAAAGATAGAATGAACGACAAAATATAACATTAAGGATAACTAAAAAGTCAGTATCCTATTTTCATTCCTATTGTGGTCGTCAATTCTTTGAACAAATAAACTACCAAATTTATTTGTAAACGCTAAACTTCCATTGCAAGTAGATGTTTATTGATTTAGTGAATGGAATTTAGCTGATGTTGTGTAAACATCTATATTTTTTTTTCATCGAAAAGAAGCTGAGAAAGTCAAACAAAAATTCCCAGAGCAAACAAAAAGCAGTCTCCAAGTTAACTATATTGAAAAGAAATTAAGAATATAATAGAAAGTTCTCAGTAGAGATTGTGAGTTGTATAAGTTAAGTCAGCAAATTTAGTGAAATTTAGACAAAATTTGTAGTTGATGTTATTCTAGCAAATCTAAAGATATTTATAGTTAACTTTCGTCTACTTAGGTGATTAACATATATGTTAAGAATTTTATCGCTTAAATTAAGCTAGAACACTAGGTTGTATAAGAATATGATGGAAAACGATTATAGGACAAACAGACAAAAATATATCAGTCCATGAAAGTAACAAATGCCAATTTTAACCTCCTTGTAATGTGCAAACTTCACGATTGGTGTCCTTATTACAGCCATAATCTTAGGTTAGCGACTCTAGATAGTGAGATATCCTCATCTAGATCTTGAGCTTAAACATTATTTAAGACTTTATATTTCTCGAATTCATTCATTCTTTTCTCATCATACTTTCCTAGCTCAGTTTTCCCGGTCCCTGATACTATTATCTCGATTCATTTGATTATTTCTTTCTTTCACCGAGTTTGCCAGTTTAAAGATTTGCACCTATGCAAAAGTGTAGCAAATCACATTTCGCATTATAACGATCTGCATCAGGAGAATTTTCATAGAACACTCAAAACGTATTTGTTCCTTTGACAAACGAAATTAATAATGTTAGTTCTCGTTCAGAGAAGTGTAACATACATACTACTTCTTAACGTATACCTTAAACACAGAATGTTAAGCTTCCTATACACTTATATATAGCTATATATTAAGGACCATTCCAACTTTCAATACCTTAGCAAAATAAAATAACAAGCATTAGTTTTCATATCAATGGAGTAAGCAAAATTATTTAGAAGAGACTTTTAGTGAGGATTGATTAGGTATCTCAAACTAGGCTAGTATTTATGATGTCAAAATTTCCCTTAAAAGGTAACCACATATAATTTAAGGATTACGTAGCCAAGAGAATAGTTTGTTATTGTTCAAACTTGTATATGATCAATCTTATTTTCTGAGAGATTCATATGAATGATTTGTGTTTTATTTTTACATTTTCTTAGGCTAATATGAGAAGGAAATAGAGTTGTTTATTATTTCACTTTAAATACACTGCTTCATGCAATATAACATAACACTGTAACAGATTGAAAATACAATATCTTTTAACTGGCTGTTGAAACTAACTTTCAAAGAAACATATTTAATATTTTCGGTTAGATTTTATTATTTTTCACGCTGTATATGGCATAAGTCCCTCAAAATTGAAATGGTATTTAATCTTCTAGTTAATTGAGTATTCATTTAACGTAGACGTTATCTCAGCGATTATCTTAACCCTTAAATAATTATAACTTCTATGAAGTCGTACTATTATTGATGAAGCAATTCAAATCTATTAAAAGATTTAGTTTATCTCCAGTACAATAAGACAGTAGTGTAGTAGCAGTAGTAGTGTACTCTTGTAAATCTCTTATTAGAACAATAAAAGATCAATCAAGTGATGATAGATAATTTTTATTGTTTTGATTTATGACTCATATGAATATACAAATAACGGATTAAACTAAAATGTGCCACAATTTATAGATTCCATTGAATGCTCAACTACATTCTTTCCCTACAGAACCAAATAAAGAACATATAATCAACTTTTATCAATAATCAGTAAAAGATATAACAGTAATCAATGGGTTAAGAAAGAGCGTACAATTTAAACAATATAATAAATTATAGAACAAACGTTTAAGAAATATCGGTTGAATACATACAAAACAATCAAAGAATAAACTGCCCAACTTTCCTAAGTTGGGTTTTTGTACTCTTCTAGTACAGTAGAACTGTACTTCCATTAAATAACATTACTGACTTCAGTTAACTTGAAACAAAGAAATCCATCACTCGTTTTCCTCAAATTATAGTATTCGCTTCCATATTAATCATATCATTGTACTTTCCTATTCATTATCTGTTCAAGCAATTGTAGCATTATAAGTACAAAATAATATTTTTAATGTTTAGATTTGTTACACAATTTACACATAACACTATTCCAGTCAAAATAATCGTTTTAAACAAAGAAAAAATCAATTAACAAATTCTGTTTATTTAAAATAATGGGGTTAATCTTATCAGTTGTCAAAAATTTTGTCTCGAATCTTTCTTCAACTATTTAATCCATAATTATAATTAAATCACCAAGTTATATCCAGTTTGTAATACAAATAAGAAGATGATGGGGAAGATTTGTAGCTCAGGTGGGTGATTTTGATAGAGTTTTGTGTTCCTGTCCCGGGGGGTTGTGTGTTATGGGGCTGTGTTTCGGTTCTGGACTGGGAGAATGCAA